>NC_067484.1:3016777-3106777 GCF_947179515.1 Apodemus sylvaticus
CTAAGACACCCAGGCTCTGCACTGCTCTTCCCCCATGTTCAGAATTCACATCTTCATTTTTCAGAGAAAAGATTTCCATTGATTGAAAGAAAATGCAATGGAAAACATGTGGAGCTGTGCATGGTGGTGCACACCTTTAATCCCAGCACTCAGGAGGCAGAGGAAGGTGGATCTCAGTGAGTTCAAGGCCAGCCTTGTTTAAATACCATTTTCCTTTGTGTGTGGGAATGAACTCTCCATATGTAGTACTTGAAAGGCTCAAGTAGCCAGGCAAACAACAAAATGAGGAAAACGGGTGATGGTTGAAGAGACTGGTGGGGGAGGGGTGCCTGCTAAAAAGACAGTAGCTTCTGTTCCACCCCAGTTTAGAGTTGTTGAAAAGGAATATTTATGCTATACCTTTAGTTTCCCAACACTTACCTTTTGTCTCTGTCTAACTCACCCTTTATATGTGAACTTTATATGTTGGCCATTAATTAAAACACAGGCCAAACAAAAATGCCCAAAGCCATCTAGTTTGAAATCTATACACACACACACACACACACACAAACACACACACATATACTGTGCATATGTGTGTGTGTGTGTGTGTGTGTGTGTGAGAGAGAGAGAGAGAGAGAGAGAGAGAGAGAGAGAGAGATTCATATTTGTTGAGTATCTATGTCTAGAAACTAGGTAAACCTTTTGTACTAACCAAAGTATTTGGTTTTCACAATGATTCTATGAATTACTTCTACTACTACCATTTGGAGGTAGAAAATTTGGGTTAAGTGATTTGGTCAGTAAGTAAAAGCTTCTACAGGTAGTCAATCCTATGTTTAAAAAACGTCTCCTTGCTGGAGTTCTAACCACATACACAGTTGACTGCTGGGCATGCAATGTGAATAAATGGCACATGGGCTGCTGTATGGCAGAAGCTGCTGAGTCATATGGAGACAGCTGTATGATACCAGTTCAGTGCATACATGTGCGTGATAGGATAAAATACTGAGTACTGTGTACTTTTATACTTTATGATTTTTTAATAAAGCTCAGTTAGATCATTGTCATTTTTTAAAAAGAAATTTTAGTCTTTCTCTTTGCTGCAAGCAAACCAGACTCACTGAGCTTTGGATCTAGTACCATCTGTGTCCAAGGGCAAATACCCCTTCTCCTTGCCATATAAAAGCCCCACTCATGGAAAGGCTCCAAGTCTTGAGTGATGATCACTTCCTCTGGGCTAGAGTATGAAGAAGAAAGTAAATCTAGCAGGAGTGGTAAATCCCCACAGACATCGATAAGTACTTGAGGTCAGAGACTGCATCTTTTATAGTTTGTCTACATACCAAAGTCATTAATATGAAGAGTCATCTTAGCAGTAGTGGTTGTAGTAGCGAAAATAATACAAAGAAGTTAGTCTCAGTCTGTGCTTTGCTATCCGCTTTCATGATGCCTAGGACTCAGGGATGTGTCTTTTGAGAAAGTAATGTGAAATCATCCTTCTCATGCTCCTCCTTTATTTCTGCTTTTTTCACCTAACCCTCATAAAATGTGTTTCAACCCTCACAACTCTTGCCTATAGGAATAAAACTATAAGATATTAGGAAGAAAAATAAAAATACTGTGGGGGAAAAAACCCTGTATGTTTGTCTGTTTAGGTTGTTTCCCAGGGACTTTTTAGGATACTTCAACACTATAACTTTTGTTTTTCCTTCTCTGAAAAAAAATATTTTCACTGTATATATTCATTGTGCATATACGCACATTTTATAGATGTATCTGCTATTCATTGAGCCTGTCCTCCACTGCACTCCCCCCTCACTTTCCCCTTTCTAGCTTATCCACTTGATGTGGGGTGGGGAGAAGGAAAGAGCCAGTGACCCTGACAGTATTCTTCTTGACAGTCCATACCCATCACGTGAGTGGAAAGTACCAAAAAACCCATTTTCAGAACTGTATCTCGAGTCTCTGGCTCCTGAAGAAAACCAGTGTGGTTCTGATGTGGGACAGGAAGAGTGGTTTGCATTGGCACCGGCCCTGCGGGTGCTTTGGGGCTGGAGCACACACAGCTGTGGGTTACAGATGCTTGCTCTTCACTATTAATGTGGCCAGCATGTGAAACCATGGCACCGCAATACTACACAGAGGTCCACGCCTCTGATAGTTTGAGAAATAACTCCCAGCTGAAGAAATGTTTTCTTTGGAGGGCTGGAATACATTCCAGAACAGAAGGTCCTCTTTCAGAAATGGTAGAATTAACCACTGATTAATTCTAGTCTAGTGATGTTGGACTGGGCATTGGGGACTGCATCACATGTATCTAAGGGCTTGGCAGCTTTAACCAAAAGTACAAGGGGAGAAAAAAAGAAACGAAAAAATAAATTAAAGTTCCTTTAAATCTTTGGTTAATAACTTCTGCATTCCTTACTGCGTGTATATCACAGACCTTGTTGTATACACTCTCAAGGCATTGCATAGTTTCTTTGAAATCACAACTGCAAAGCATTAGTAGAAGCTGTCATCTGAGTTGAGGTATGATAGACATGTTTCTACCAATTATTATTTCCCTGAGGATGGGGGAATCAGAGGCCTGTATATACAAACAGAAGAAATGTGTATGGTGTTGGGTATCGCTTAAAGTTCAGTAACAAAAATTATCTTCTAGACAGGAATTTCTTTCTCTCTCTCTCTCTCTCTCTCTCTCTCTCTCTCTCTCTCTCTCTCTCTCTCTCTCTCTCTCTCAACATATGTGCTCCCTTCTAATGGTATACTTGAGAGAGGGTCTTCCATCTGCCATTGTTAGTGAGAATGTTTTCTCATCCAGGTTACAATTTCCATTGAAATAGTTGCATACAAGTATTCAGAAGTTAGTTTATTGACTCTTATTGCACTTCGGGGTATCTAATAAATAATTTATTAGCTTGATGGATATGTGGCTACCTAACTATGGAGTATGAAATATGCACTGTTTCTCTAATACACTGTAGGGAGACTTGTTTATAAAGTATTTAGTATTGGTTTTATAATGCACTGTTGACCACAGGAGACCACGAAGCTCAAAGATCAATCTCATTTTGGCCCACAGTATTAATGCTACTTTATAAAGCTATTTGACAGGTCACTTAGACAGCGGTCCTTACAGAAAGGACTCTGTTAGGAAGGCTGGTTGTAGTGGCTGCCAGCACAGGAGATAAATGTCTTTGTCCATGTCCCTGAGATATTTGTTCAGTGGCTGTTGATACTGGCCATGTGATGGAACTCATCTTTTCCCTGGTCTCTAGAGGGATTCTGGACTAAAAGTGCTGAGTTCTCCTAATGCAATCCTCACTAATTGGGTAGAGAGTTGATGTGACTTTGGATCACATGGGCCTGGAGGTAGGAGTCAGCAGTAAGGGATGGGGGGCTTACCTCCTCAGCTTTGTCTCATGTCTGCTAATGAAGCAATATTCTTAGACATCTCCTCTCTCCTTAATTCAAATCATATATGTGATATAGTTCAAAATATTTCCAGTTTTTATTTGCTTTGGGGAATTTCTTTAGCCAGGAGTAAACTTGCAGCCATTTTTTTTAAAAAAAAAATGCTCTGTATATATTTAGAATTGGGTTTATGAATAAATAAAGATCAAATAATTTGGTCTAAAATGTATTCTTGGCATTTTAATTCTTTTACATGAACTCATCAGTGTGGGAATGTATGTGATCACTGTAATTCCCAAAGTTCTTTTTCTTTCCTGGGCTATATGTTCTGGAGCAAGGCATTACTCTCTGCATTCAGAACCCTTTATTGGTTTTCAGTATTTCAGATTTCAGTGTCAGTATTTCCAACTCCTAACTACACTGCCTTTAAAAAAAATTCTTTAAATTTTAATAGATAAATAAATCTTAGAGAGAGAGAGAGAAAACGAATGCACCTATGTACATAAGTATGTATGTATGTATGTATGTATGCACCTGATTATCAAATCCCCTGGAGCTATAGTTACAGCAGGTGTGAGCCATCTCATGTAGGTACTGGGAACTAAACTTGGATCCCATGCAAAAAAAAAAAAATTGTACATGTTCTTAACTACTAAGCCCAATGCGTTGTCTTAAAGCCAACATTGTCTTCACTGGGAGGAGACTTCCTAAGTACTTTCAGGGGCAGCCCTCTCTGCAGTTGACCTGTCTTCTGATCACCACTCATGGATTCTGACCTTCATTGTGCCTTTTTTTTTTTATTCGATATAATTTATTTACATTTCAAATGATTTCCCCTTTTCTAGCCCCCCCACTCCCCGAAAGTCCCGTAAGCCCCCTTGTCTTCCCCTGTCCTCCCATCCACCCCTTCCCACTTCTCCGTTCTGGTTTTGCTGAATACTGTTTCACTGAGTCTTTCCAGAACCAGGGGCCACTCCTCCTTTCTTCTTGTACCTCATTTGATGTGTGGATTATGTTTTGGGTATTCCAGTTTTCTAGGTTAATATCCACTTATTAGTGAGTGCATACCATGATTCACCTTTTGAGTCTGGGTTACCTCACTTAGTATGATATTCTCTAGCTCCATTCATTTGCCTAAGAATTTCATAAATTCATTGTTTCTAATGGCTGAATAGTACTCCATTGTGTAGATATACCACATTTTTTGCATCCACTCTTCTGTTGAGGGATACCTGGGTTCTTTCATTGTGCCTTTTTAAGTAGACTGTTCCTTTTCTCTTCTCCAGGTGTTCTCTAGTTTGTGCTCTTAACTGGAGTTGTAATATCTGTGTTTCTTTTTAAAAACATTAAGTGTTTTTATTATTGTTTTAAGTAAAATATAATTACATCATTTCTCTCCATTCCCTTTCCTTAGTCTAACAACTTCCATGGCCCACCCTTGCTCCTTCTCAAGTTTCTGGCCTCATCTTCTTTAATTGTTACAATATGGCAGGGCCTGAACAAGGACAATGAGGGGGGAAAAGTGGAAGAGGGAAATCCCGTGGGACCCCAACCTCAGACAAGAACTACAGGCAACTAAGGGATGCTGAGAGAGGTTGTCTTCCCTATGGAAGATGCCCTCTCATTGGTTATTCAATGCCAAGTGTCTGGTCCTCAAAGCATGTATATGCAAGCAACTGAGTAGACTGAGTAGGTCCTATTTACACACACACACACAGACACACACACACACACACACACACACACACACACACACACACACAATTCCTGAATTTCTTTGTTTTTGTTGGGTTGAGATAGGGTTTCTCTGGGTAGCCATGGCTGTCTAGAATTCACTCTGTAGACCAGGCTAGCTTCAAATTCAGAGATCTACTTGCCTCTGCCTCCTAAGTGCTGGGGTTAAAGGGGTATTCATCACTGCCTGGCCTTAATGCCTGAATTTCTTACCAGGGAAAAATTTCTATATCATTCCTTTGTGTCTGAGGGATTTTTTTCCTCTCTTCAGAGAACCTTTTCATTTGTGTTCTTACCACATTCTCTCCTAGGACCCTTTATATCATTTTCCCTCTGGCTTAGATCTTCAATATCCTCTTAACTGTCTTGGTACCCTTTGCTCACTCTAGATTTTTCTTTTTAAACCTCCCATAGTGGAAAACAAGCTGTCTGTTCCTAGGGACACTTCTTTAAACCCTGCTAGCTTTTCAAGCCCCAAGGTTATTTTACTGTTCCTGCCCCAAATTACACATTCCTTTGCTCCTCAGACTGAGCTAAACTGTATTCTCCTTTCTCTAGAAAGTGCTGCCAGCCAGATCCCTAGTGTCACACTGGCTCTTGTGATCTACATGTTTAATCGTGTGTATGTGTCTGCATCTTGGGAGGGGGGCTTGTGTGTGCACATACATGCAAGTGCCTACAGAGGCTGGAAGAGGACATTGGATCCCCTGGAGTTGGAATTAACAAGATTACAGGCAGATGTGAGCCACCCAACATGAAAACTAACTTGGGCTCTCCACAAGAGCAGCGTGCTCTTAACCAGTGAGCTATCTGTCCCATGTCCTTACACATGTCCTGTCTGTCATTCCTAGGGCTTTAATTTCATTCCCACGGTGTCTTTTGTGTTTTGCTTTTCTTTTTTCATCAGCCTTATCTGCTTATTTTACCTGTTTATTATAATAGTTCCCTGATTGATCTCTTAGCTTCCCTTTAGTTATGTTTTAATGTGTTGTCATAGATGTACTTTCTTTAAAAATATTAATATTTACCCTGTGTTGAGGTTGTCTTTTTGTAGAGTTGGCTGATCACTTGGTGGATAACAGAATAGCAACTGAGTGGACTGTGGGACTCTTACCCATAGTTCCATTACCCACGCATCTTCCCATTTATTACTGCTTTATCCATCATCCTCCCTGCGCCCTAGTGAAACTAGATCACTTCTCTAGAAGAATATTGGTGGTCTCTCAGGGCCTAGAACAAAGGCAGCCTTTTCTTAGATGCTTCTTTCACATATCAGAGGGAAGGCATCCTTCCCTAAATCATAAGGATCTACTGTGCTTGCCTTAACACTATCTCTATTTGTGTAAGGTCATTTTCGCGCATGGCTTTATTCTGTAGTAGATTATAAACCTGTGAGCAGGGACCATGTCTTATTTTTGTGTTCCCCACAGCTTCTTGTACTTGGTATGTGAAGCTTGATAAATAGTTCTTCAACAGTGAGTAAAAAGTTTTATAATGATTTTCTTGATGATTAGTAGAAGAAAATGGAGTAAGTTGGGGTATTGACTGGAGTGTGGCTCAGTGGTAGAACTTGTGTTTGGCAGCCCCGGTGTCAGATACCCACCCGACTGTCCAGTTCCTCCTTAAAGAAAGAATCTTAAGTGCAATGCTGGTTTGGCTTCTTAGCACACAGGCTTGCACTCAAGAAGCCCTGAGTGGCTCCCCTGTCCTGTCACCCTTCAGTGAGCTATTCTGTTATTCCTCATTGTTGTTTTCTTATGGTTCATATATTTAACTGTTGGTTGCTATACACCTTAGTAATTAACTCTTTTTTACAAGTGTTTGAGTGGTCAGAGGAGTATATTATATCTGTAGTTTTTAAGATAAAGTATCTTGATGCAACCAGGATTTCTGTAAAATACTGCCTGCAGACTATATAAAACTTCCTCTTCTAATCTCTCAACAGGAACATTTTGTGCCCTCCCCGCCTCCAAATTGCCTCAGTTACAAATCAGAAGGCAGGCTTGGTGACCAGGACTGGCAAGCACATTTTAAAGTCCCATGCTGTGGAGTTGATCCATCTCAACTTGAGGTATGTTGTTCTTTCTTATTTAAGTCATTTAAATATGCTCACATTCTCTGACTGTCCTATTGAGGTTTGTTCCCACATAATTATTCTTTGTTCCACCCTCTTACTGTCTTTCACACTCATGTGCACGCTAGGAAATGAATGTGTTTACTTGCTTCTCAACAGTTTTTAACCTCTGAAGATACTGCATGAAATAGAATTTTGTGGCAATAATTCGAATGATTTTGATTGTGATAAAGTGTCTTCTTTTATTTCATCCCCTTTTCCCCCTTTTCATTTTTTACACATAGTTCTAGGGAAGATTTATTGTAATTGTCACTGTTTTTAAAATGGATGTGTTAGGGTAGTAATCTTTGAGAATTGAAATGTAACACATATGTAACACACACACAGACACACACACACAGAGACACACACATACACGTGCAGACTAATGAGTTTCCCTAAGATGATCATAACCAGGACATCAGTTGATGGACAGACAGTGCAGTTGTGTGTGAAAAGCTTCCTGCCTGCTTGCGTCCAGCCGAGGTCCTACACCAAAGGCCCCCACTCTCCCATTTAAGTTTTTTTAATTTGAAAAACAATCCAGAAATCATACAAATTTTCTTTGCATCAATGTTTTTCACTTAAAGTATGTTTGTGTGGGCATATTCATGATTTTGTGTGTAAGCAAGTTTTTGTGTCTAAGTAGTTTGTAAGGGCTTGTGTATGTTTGTGTATGTATGCATGTATGTATATGTGTGTATGTTCTTGTATATGTGTTTGTTAGTATGTGTGCATGTGTTTGTGCATGTATGTGTGCATTTGTGTGTATTTATGTATGTATGTGTGTGTGTTTGTGAGTACTTGTATATGTGTTTGTATGTATGTATGTGTGTGTTTGTGTGTGTTTGTGTGTATTGAGCCTTGTAACAGGGTTTTCTTGTGCAGAAGTGAATCTCAATCTTTCTTCTTGACAGTAATTTAAACTATTACTGTGACATTTTTACTAGAGCTGCCAGCATCTCAGGCTACAGTTTTTAGAAGGAAGTAAATAAAAGCATTAATATTATCTTTACAATCCCACAACTTTCGTGGTCATATGAAAGTAATTCCCCAGTGCACTTCCGTGCCCCAGCCTGTTGGATTTTTGTCTTTTGCTTTTGCTTTTTATTTTTATCCTCATAGTCATTTAAGGAAAGATACCACTGATTCTTTCAGAAGATTTTTCTCACAGGACATCAACTGAAGCTTGTGATAGTAAGACAGCTTTTGTCACTGCTTGTACACACAAAAAAATTAAAGTCACTTTTTTACTTTTTAGATAAAAACAAAATAGGAAAATGTTTGATCTTTTGTAGGCATAAGATTTGTACTGACTGAAGATGCTTTTTTGAAATGTGAATCTTGATTCCAAGGGATTCTCATTTCCTTAGCATTTTGTAAGCTACCTAACCACATCTGTCTATTTTCTGATCTTTTGCATCCATGGATTATAGCCTTTTAACATTTCCTGGAAGTGCATTCCGGCGCTCAGCCCTGACTAGGGTGTCAGACACAGCATCTCAGGCAAGTTAGACAAGTGTCAATTGGAGCATTTTCTCCTTTTCAGTAAAGCGTTTAGGCAATATTTTCCTAAGTGGAATGTTAATGTCACTCTCTGAAGTAGCTCGAACCTTGTTTAAGGGGCTTGTGTTCCTTTTCTGGTCACATAAAGATATTTTTACTGCATAAGGTTTTCTCTGTCAGAACCTTGTTTAAGGGGCTTGTGTTCCTTTTCTGGTCACATAAAGATATTTTTACTGCATAAGGTTTTCTCTGTCAGTATTGGTCACCATTTTCTTCTCTCAGTGCATAGCAGCTGTTATATATGTCTCGTGCACTGATGTGATTGGTGTTCCTGTGAGTTCACATCTGAGTATTTAGTATGTCTATAATGGTTTGGCAGAAAGCTGACTATAAATGAAGGCATGGGTACTCTTACTTAAAAATTGAACAATGGTCTTATTCCTCAGAATCTTTGGGCTGTTTTGGCTGAAGCTACTATATGTTGAAATGACCAACTAGGTTGTCAAAGCCATCTGGCATTTATATATAGTTATATATGAATATTGTAAATATGAAGGAACAAGTGAATTCTAACACAGACTCTTGGAGGAAAAGGATTGAGATGCCAATCAAAGATGATAACATGAATTTAGATTTTTCTTCTCCTTTTCATAAAGACCCTTTAAGCTAATTTTAAATTAGCTAATTCATGGACTCTAAACCTAAATTCTTACCATAAAGATTTTAATAGAAAGAGTAATAGACTGTATAGTTTAGATCGTTTACATATGACACTTGGTTACATTTAGTTGTTGGCGTGCGTGAATCATATATCTTTTTGAGGATAGAATCTCACTCCTATCTGCTTTGAAACTCACTATAGAGATCAAAGTGGCCTGGGATTCACAGAGGTCTGCCTGCCTTTGCCTCCCAAGGGCTGGGATTAAAATCCGAGCCACCATGTACCCCCATGTACCCCCTGCCATGCGTCATCCTTTTAACCTGAATTAAAGACTGCTACATACATGTCAGTCTGCTACTTACAGCTCAGTCACCGAATAAACTGAAACAAGAAAAACAATTGCTAAATAAGAAAAATTTTCCTGGTTCCTTAAAATTTAAACATGAGGACCCATGATTACCAGATGTTACTGTTTGGGAACATTGGCAATCGAGACACAGTTGTCCATCTCTTACAGAGATCGAAATGGAAAGAAAGAAATTGGAAATCAGTTGGCAAGCAAAGATTTAGGTGTAAATATTAGGTGAATCTTAATTGTAACAATGAGTATCTTTACATTAAGGAAGATAATTCATAGAGGCAGGCAGATCTCTGTGAGTTCGAGTTGAGGCCAGGGTGAGCTACATAGTAAGTTCCAGGACAGTCAGAGCTATGTGGAAAAAACCCTGTCTCAAAAACAAAACGATACAAAGCACAAACAAAAACACCTGTAACAACCAAACAAAACCGAAAAGATAATTCAGATCTTGATCTTTTATTTATCATTTTTTATTTTTATGATCTTTTTTGGTTATTTTACTTATTTACATTTCAAATGAACAACATTATCAACCAAGCAGCTCTTGATCTTAAGAAGTACTTTTAAATGTCATTTCTTCTTTTCTCCACAGAGTGCACATAGATATGCTTGTGTACTCATTATGTTTGGGTTTATATGTGTTAAGGGAAACAAATATTTTACTGTCCTCTCATCAAATTGTATAAACATAGATAACTATACAATTATAAAGCAAACAAAAAAGTGGAAATTAAAATTTAAAATTGAAATTATTATTTAAAATTTAAAATTGAAATTATTATTAGCTTTACTTTTTCCTATTCTTTATATTGAACCAAATTTGTTCCTCCTTAACTTTGTGTCTGAAAAGAAATGGCACAATAAAGTAGGGGTGTCAGGCTTCACAAGGGGAAAGGGTGGCAGGCTTCACTAGGGGAAAGGGTGGCTGTCAACCTTCTTCCTTAGGAGTATGGAAGTGAGGGAAATATCTGTTCAGAGGAGTTTTCCTTCATTAGTTCTTTCTCCTTTTTTTCCCACTTAACACATCTGTTAGCATTCCACACAAACCAACAGATGTTGCAAAGCAAGTCCTACACTTCGTTCTCAAGAAAAATGACATTTCCTCAGTTGCCTGCCCCACCTCTGTGACTGAGACCAGCCTGCTGCTCCTGCATAATTTGCATATATTAAGTTATGTGCCTTAATGCATTAGGAACCTGAGCTTCAGCATTCCTTTATATGTTAAGGTCGCATGTCATTAGTGACTAGTTTACAGGCTGCCTTAGAGTTCTGAGAAGGAAAGAGATTTGAGGATGGCAACCTGATTCTGTACACTGAGAGTGGATAGCCAGTTAGCAATATTTTTTTCTATAAAATAGATGAGTTACAGAAAGCTCGAGCTGTCCCACCACGAGGAAGTGCTGATTGTCATGCGATGTGAAGCATCATTTTTATTATTTTGGCAAGAACAGGGACAGTTTTGTCTTGACAAGCCATTAGATGAATACCAGCGTGTGTCACATGAAAAACCACTGATCTATAACCCAGGTCTGTACTTAACCAAGCTTTGGAAGTAAATTGTGACTGAAGGAAGAGCAAAGGCCAGTACACTGTCATTACAGATTACAGAGTCTGCTAACAGTGGGAGAACTGAGCCCAAGGAGTCACAGGTGCGGTTCTGTTCTGTAAGCTGTCAGTTGTCCTGCGGATGCTTCTTAAACTGTGTGCAGAAGCCATACATTTATTTTATATTTGTTCACGATTTACGTTGTAGCCCTAGCTAGGGAGGAAAAAAAAACTGAAAAAAAAAGAAAGAGAGAGAGAGAGAGGGGGGGGGAGGGAGGGAGAGAGAGAGAGAGAAAGAAAGAAAGCCTTCAAGTGCTTTCTTAGTGCAGGGCCTGAGTTTCTTAGCACAGAACCACGACCTTTATATAGCTGCTATGTTCTCAGTCACAGAATGACCTTAAGAAAGCCCTGTGTTTTGAAGAAATTAAATCCAGTGAAGAAAAGTAAAGTTGGGTATGGTGGAGCACACCCTTAATCCTAGCACTGGAGAGGCAGAGGCAGGCAGATCTTTCGAAATCAACCTGGTCAATAAAGTGAGTTCCAGGCCAGCCAGGGCTACATGATGATACTCTGTCTTTAAAAAAAAATAATTGTAATATATATAAAGAAATGATGGGTTATATTCCCATAAACAAACAAACAAACAAACAAACAAAAAGCAACACAATAAATAAACTAGTTTATTCCAAAAGTATATGCAAAAGAGCATTCTTTGGCCTGTCAGTAGTCAGTAACTGTGACTAACTTTTCCATCACTGTGTAATTTTTTGAGAAAATAAAAGAAAAGACCCAAATTCACCTCACTACAAAATATTAAAAAGATAGTAACATTCTAAGCAATCACTTGTGGGAATTACTGCTTACAGAGCGAACAGGAAAGAACACACTGCCTTCCTCTGTTGGTGGGATTGCACTGCACCTCTCTGTAGTCTTGTTATCCTACACTAACTGAAATGCAAATTCTTTGTAACTAATTGGATCTCATTGAGGGTACATGCACAGTGTGTAGTTATGTGCAAAAAGGTTTTTAAAAGTATGAATTTCCTGTAATTACAACTTTTAATTACTATCCAAAGTGTGCAGTTAGTGCAGGGTTAGTATATATGCTTAACTTTAAAAAATATTATTAGAAGCATGACTGGTGAAATGTTTGATAAATACCAGATAAAAACAAATGTGTAATTGTAGCATCTGTAAATTGAATTTAAACTATTTTTAAAATTAACATTTAGGATTTAGAATTTGAAGCCAGTTGAGTATACTGATGGCATGTTAATAGTATAGGTTTTTTTTAAATAAATAAATAAATAAGTAAAAACATTGTAAGTGTTAAAACATCATTAGTTATTTCCAGAGCTGCTTACCTTGTCCACTCTCCTGGTCTTATGTTACTGTTGTAAAAGTATTTCAGATTTGTATGTGTGTATGTGTGTGTGTGTGTGTGTGTGTGTGTGTATGTGTGTGTTACTGCTGTGTGTTATGAAGAAGAGTTAGTTACTCCTAGTTCTACAGTTTCTTCAGGACCTTGAGAGCTCCTTGGTGGACCTCAAAGTGTACACAGCCTAACTCTCAGTCTCAGGGACTGTGAGGAGCGCCACGTGACCTTTCAGATTTGTGATCCCCTAATCTGAAGTACATGACTTTGAATCAGGAAGAAAGCAATAATTGTGAAAATGATGTTTATCCCCATGTCCTAGTTGTAAATAACTTGGATACAAAGGATTTCAGAGGGTTATTCTGTAATCTACAGAATGTTGAGCCAATGGAAAGCCTCAGGAGATGTCTTGGTGCCTTGGTTTTGTTGTTAGTCATGGACCTGAGTCTCTAAAAAACAATTCAAGTCTCTTACTGGCTAGAAAAGCATCAAGGTTCTACATTTCCCTATGGAAATGGATGGAAAGTTCACATAACATATTTTGGGACTTTCTATAGGAGTCAGAATTTTATGTTCTAAAATTTATTAAAAAATGGTTTTAAACATAATAAACAAAACATAAACATTCAAGGTTTGTACTTTAGCATGTTTATATATAGCTAACTCTTTGGACTGGTGTCTGTTGTTATAATGAAGCTTTTACTTTTTTTTAAACTGATTTTAGGAATTAACTAAAATTTTGTTTGACAAAATCCATCTAGGAGGTACAGTACTGTGTAATTGTTGTGATTTTTCTTGTGAATCTTACGAGGCTATCCTGATGTTTTTTTTTTTAAAGATTTATTTATTTATTATATGTAAGTACACTGTATCTGTCTTCAGACTCCCCAGAGGAGGGCATCAGATCTCATTAAGGATGGTTGTGAGCCACCATGTGGTTGCTGGGATTTGAACTCTGGACCTCTGAAAGAACACTCAGTGCTCTTAACTGCTGAGCCATCTCTCCAGCCCTATCCTGATGTTTTTAAGGCGTGGCTACGGCAGGAATATTTAGGTAATAGTTTTGCTGCAGACTTGTTTGGTTAGACCTTGCAGTCTGAGAGAGACCGGTTTGCATACTCTGGGTAGCATTTTGTCAGAGGACTGTGGCTGGGCATAGCAGATTTGGATGTATTAGCTAGTCAACCTGATAACCCTGTACAGACTGTATTGATTTTCTAGGAGAGAGTTTATGAACTAAATAAACTTGGGGTTGGTGTCTTAATAAACTGCTTCTCTCAGTCTGTCAC
Source organism: Apodemus sylvaticus (assembly GCF_947179515.1). Lineage (NCBI taxonomy): Eukaryota > Metazoa > Chordata > Mammalia > Rodentia > Muridae > Apodemus > Apodemus sylvaticus. Next base: position 3,030,758 of record NC_067484.1, read on the forward strand.
ATTTAGTTATGGAGCTGTGCAGTTTAGGGGGGAAAAGGGCTAATTCAGTTACAGATTGTTCACAGCGGGGTCTCCAAATTAGCCCTGTGTTTTGTAATGCCACCTTGCTTGGGCTCGCGTTGAGCACATTTCTCAGTTTTGCCCTAATGAGTTGCAACACTGATAATGTGGCTGATGATCTTTCATTGATTTCACTATCACTTGCTTGTCTGGTAATTGATCCGTTGCTGAGCCTCTAGTTAATTATATCGGCTTTGACATGGCCCGATCCCTGGGGAATTTCAAGTCTTGTAGAATAACAGTTTTAATAAAAGAGTCTATTACTGCAGGTGCTTGCTGCTGCATGAAAATTGATTTTTGTCTTGTGGTGTGGTGTGGTGTGGTATGGTGTGTGTGTGTGTGTGTGTGTGTGTGTGTGTGTGTGTGTGTATGTGTGTGTTCGTTCATTCATGCCCGCATGTGTGGGGATTAGGGGAAATACCTGGGAAAGAAGAGGATCTCAGAACTGAGAAAAAGGGGTGGGGCTGGAAAAATAGGAAGAGGGAGTGAGGGAGAGTGGGGAAGGAGGGGGAAGGACTAGGAGAGAGGGAGAGGAAGCAGAAGAGGCCAGAGAGAACATGCAGGCAGAGGATACAACAGTGCTTGAGGGGAGCAAGGAGGAAGCTTGCTGTTGACAGTGTCCTTAAGCCTCCCACAAATAACAGCCATTAGTGGGAAGGTCAGGAGCTGAGCAGGCAGCTTGACTGAGGCACTGAGTGCCACTTCAGAAATCAAGAGGCTAGCAAATTTTAGAGGGAGTTAGGTGGGTAATAGTAAAGGTACAGTCACCGTTGACAATTGACTCATAGGGGCTTTTCCCGCCCTCCCCCTCGAAAGAATATTTTTATTGACCACAGGTAGACTTAATATATTTTAAGGCAACAATTCTTTGGGTTCTTGTTTGTCTCCTTTCAGATATTGAATTGGCTTCTTTTGAGACTTTTTTGTGCTTAATGGTGGTGAACTGGAGGGAAGTTTAACAGAAAAGCTTTCAGGAGATGTCAGTTCTAGAAGGGAAGGCACATTTGTGTCAACATAGCGTACGGTTGCTCATCTTTTCTCATTGTCCACTAATGACACAGGCTGCCATCGAAACGCTTTTCTGTTTCTTTTGTTGTTTCTGAGAGGAAGGTTTATTGTTATTCTTTCGTTAAGAAGGAGCGAACAGAGTGCTACATTTGTCCTCAGTATTTGTAAGTGGCTGAAGATTAATGTTCCTTACATTTTAAGTTTAGGAAGGATGGCTTTTTCCTGCTGACTACTTTTATGAGATGGCATGAATTTAGCTTTCCATTTTGAAGTTACAGTGTTTATGTACAGTGGATTTTGTTCAGTTCTGCTTTTTCCATAAATAAGGGAGATAAATACTATCTAACAAATGGTTGTTTTGTTTTAAAACTGGTTTAATTAAAAATATGACCTGCTATCAGGGTTATATTTCATCAGGCAGGGAAGCATTATAGAATTTTCCATAGAGGTCCTAAATGAAAAATGGCATTTTTATATGCATTACTTTTTGCCTGAAATAGGACAGGTTTCTTTTTTTCTTCATCTTTTGCCCTTTTTTTTAAGATTTAAAAGGTTGATGTAGATGTCTTACCTGAGAACTTTAACAAAGGATTTTATTCTGCATGTGAGCTTTAAGAAAAGGTATTCATTTTTCTTCTCTTCCTTCAGTGTCTCTTTACTTAACCTTCCAATTGGTAATTAATGGCCTGAGGTGCTGGGTATTAAGTGATATATATTTATTTTTGCATATGTTTAGTGTACATCTTCCATGTTTAACTGGTAGCTTTGCTTGTTCACCCTTTATAATATAAGGTCAAATCTCTGTATATTATTTTCCCTATGAGTTTATATGTGGTTATAAATAGCCCCAGCATTACGGTGTGACTTGTGGCAGCTAATATTTAAAAAGCCACTAAGCAAACTTTATGTTCTCCTCCAGATGAATCTTTACTTGCTTCCAGTTTAATTAAAAATATTTAAATGTCATAGTTTTGCAAGTGTTAAAGAAAGGACTGGTGCTGGATATAACATGTTACCGCAGAAAGCATTGTTGGCAAAAATTCCCAGGGAAGAGCCCTGGCTTTCCCTGGCCTTGTGGATGGTGATCGTGGCAGTCCGTGGAGTATGCACCAGTGTGTGTGTCTATCTGTGTATCTGGAGGGGGGTTAGTACAGTGTCATTTGGTGCCTGACAGTGGAACAGTGCAGTTGACTCCTAGCTCTGCTGTCCAATGACATGCAGTGGCTGAGGGTTTGAAGCTGATGGTTGGGTCTCCAGTGCTGCCTGCGCACCTGACAGGCAGCTGTGAAACTGAGCAGAGGCAAGCTAGGGGAGTCACAATCTATGCATAAATGATAGGGATATCTGTGCAGAAGGTGCGAAGGAAGCTCTGACCCCCCCTCCCCCAGATCTCCCCCTTCCCGAATGAAATGCACAGTTCAGCCAGCTTCTTACCTACACTGTACTCCTGCTACTGGCTGCCAAGAAGCTCAAAAAATCCACCTTCACTTTTCAGTCAGAAGAGGCAGAAGTGGATGTGAGAGAAAGAGACACACAGAGAGACAGAGAGCCAAAGAGGGCAAGAGACTTGACTTTAAGAGACTCCTGTACTGACAACTCCATGCACTTCGGAACCAGAACGACTGCGGCTGGACCAGGGTTCATGGGGACATGGCAAAACGCTGATACTAACCTCTTATTCAGAATGTCCCAACAAGTAAGTTACTTTTTCTTTCATTTTTTTTTAAAGAAACCTCAAGTTGTTATGTGCCCTTTTCTTCCTGCTACTTTTCTTTCTAAATGTTTTTGAAATTAAAAAAAAAAAAAATATATATATATATATATATATATATATATATATATATATATATATATTGTCATTTCTGTGTTACTGGAATGTGCAGTGTTACTTCATGGCTTCCCCAAGGGCTCTTTAAGGAAAAGGGGGGAAAGGACATCGAAGTTAGAGAAAGCAAAGGCATTTGTTGCAAAGTTTCACCTTGTGCAGCCTGAGCCCTGCCTTAATTTATTTCTTTGTTTCCCGCGAAAAAGAGAAAAGGCCACTCAACAAATGTATCTTTCTGACTGTGAAAGACTCGGTCAAAGTGTCTGCTGTCTCGAAGTAGGTCTTGCAACTGAACAGTCATAAAGCGCGGGCCCCTCACAGCAGCGGGTTTGACTTCTGGTGTCTGGAGCAGCTGGACTCAGACCCGAGCGAGGCTGTGCAGGCTTCCCTGCCGGCCGGGTCAAGCCGAAGGGCGGCAGGCTGCACTCAGGCTTGCTCTCGGCCTCCATTCTGGCTCTCGGTGGCTCGGTGCCTTCGCTCTCCCCTGTGCTCCACTGGCCCAGGTGCAGCCAGCTCGGCTTGTCACCTGCCCACCGCCTGCCGCCCACCGCCCGGCGCGGTGCACTCACACTGGGCGCGGCCCCTGCGTTCTCCCAGAGCTGCTTCTCGCTCAGCCCTGCAGGCTGCTGCCCTGCAGGGAGAGCTGCCTGGAGAGCGCCAGGGCAGCAGCAGAGGGATCATTAATCACCCACAGTGCTCGGTGATTTGCGCCCTGCGTGCCAGGCTCCTCTTGCACAATTGCAGGCTCTCAGGCTCCTCAGGGGAGCTAGGGTTAAGTGGAGGCAAAGGGGAAACAACCCAGAAACTTTCCTCTTTTCAGAAGCCTACCCCAAACCCATACAAAGCAAGAGTTAGTTTATCTTCCATGCAGCACCAAAGTAGTACTAACAAATATACTGGGATGTTAAGTAGATGGCAGTTGTTTAAAGATTGGTCTTGCCCCACTGGTTTAAAATAACTGCAACTGCTCTTTTGTATGTAAGAGTTCACGGAAATTGAATACTTTGGGGTAGATTTTAAAATGTTTGGTAATGAAATAAAACTACTTTAAAGGCTGTAAACTGCCACAAGATTAGAAATAACAATTGCCAAAGAAAGTGCATAAAGCCCAGCTCTTAAACATTTAATTGGTAAACAGTTTTATCAGCCAGTTTTAGATAGGAGAAATGTATTTGAATAAGGTGTATTTGACATCCTGCAGAGGGACCCTGATAACTACTGATCCAGGAAGCTGACATTTAAATGCAATCAACATAAGCCCAGTAAGCAACTCTTTATGTTCTTTATGTGCAATCCTTTTTATTTTTTCCACACTGAAAAGTTCCTTTCTTGTCTGACAGAGATGCTGCTTGTCTCTGCAGAACACTTTTCGAGATGTTTTTCTGAAGCACTTTTCTGTCTGGGTGGCTCTCTTGTGGTTGGAACAGAGTGTGTTTTCACTAACCTTAGAATCTAATAACTTGTGCCCCACTTTAAAATTTAGATATCACCAATCCGGGTTTTCCTTGACTTGTGTGTATATACATGCATGCTGTGAAAGGTTAGATTGCTTTAGGTTTTTCCCTCTAGTGAAAAAAGAGTTAATAAAACAGATAGAGATAATGATCAATTGATAAATAGCTATTGAACCACATAGTTGTGTTAGATTGCTGCTTTGGCAAGAGCCCATTTCCAAGTAGATTTGCATCTAAGGAGACTAAGTGATGCAAAACATTTAGGACTAAAAGAAATAAAAGCAAATTACATAAAAATAGGTCAGAATTAGGAAAATAATTTAAATTCCTCATAGAGAAACTTGTATGATCAGCTCACTGTGGTGTTTTCTGTGTGTTTGCTTGTGTACCTGTATGAATGTATGTGGACTGTGAGCCTTGGTGCCTGTGAGAATAGACACAGGGAAGGCCTTTATGCTTGATGAACAGATTATGACACAGAACACTATGACAGGGTAAAGGTAAAGGCAAGTTCCAATTTCCTCTCCTTACACTTTATATATATTCTAGTCCACATTACCAAGTTAGCTATTGACAGTCATTACCTACATGCTAACTGAAGACTGACCAGAGCCATGTCCACTGTGTCTCCCTTTAAATAAGTGTGTGCAATGTGTAAGTTGGAAAAGAAGAAACCCTAGGGTTTTGTTTTTCACTGAAGTATGTGATGCCATCTCACTATCTGTAATGGGCTGTTCCTTTGGAATCAGCTCCTGTGTCACAGCGACCTGGCAAACTTGAATGCTTTCACTATCACTGGAATCCTTGCAATCCTGCCTTGGCTGTGACCCATTCATGTTTGTCCCAACTTCCCAGAGATGTCTTGCTCAGCATCTAATTAGTAAGGGAAGAATCGTCATGGCACTTATCCCTGACATAGGCATAGGACGCTATGTTGTGGTGGAAGCCTATGTCTGTCCTGTTACATTAATCAATTTCCATAAAGCTACTTGGTTACAGATAACAGAGATATTGAAAGAAGTAATTTCAAAATGATCCCCAACTATGCTTAAATTCATTTGAAGTGCTACGTGTTAGAAATAAGCTTTAAATTGGTGAATGAGTTTATTCGTGTGTATACACATCTGAGGATCTATTTGTGCATGTTTCATTACAATAACTCACACTTGGAATATCATACATACAAGGCCTACGCCATTCCCATTTCATTATACAGTATGCAGAACTGTTAGTGAGGCCTGCATGTTCACACCAAGTTGGAAGTAAAGGCTGACACACAGGGACTCACCTCTTTACCACGATTTCTAATCCAATACTGCTATGACAATTATCCAAATATTCCTACTTGTGTGCTACAGTATTAAAGTGAATGTCAAGGCTTACATTTTAATTTCAATATGTACCTATCATTAACAGTTCAAAATAAAGCACATCATCTCTCAAGTTAGAGGAACTGAGAGGTGGCAGCATGCTAATTCAACAAGCTAAAACTATTTGCCACCAAATATAAACACCTATTTTAACATAAAGGTAAGTTTTGTCAAGTTAATCCTTTTTAAGTAAGCTGTGATTACCCAAATACACCTATAAGAAGGAAATACTAAAAAGGAAGAGAGAAAAAATAGAGAGGGAAACCTAGAAATGGATGCTGCCTCACAATGGAAGTCATTTTCAAAGGCCATTAACTATCAACTGCCTTATTCATAGCTCTGGTTAAATAAGACTATTTAACCTTTCTTGTCTGACAGAGATGCTGCTTGTCTCTGCAGAACACTTTTCGAGATGTTTTTCTGAAGCACTTTTCTGTCTGGGTGGCTCTCTTGTGGTTGGAACAGAGTGTGTTTTCACTAACCTTAGAATCTAATAACTTGTGCCCCACTTTAAAATTTAGATATCACCAATCCGGGTTTTCCTTGACTTGTGTGTATGTACATGCATGCTGTGAAAGGTTAGATTGCTTTAGGTTTTTCCCTCTAGTGAAAAAAGAGTTAATAAAACAGATAGAGATAATGATCAATAGATAAATGGCTATTGAACCACATAGATGTGTTAGATTGCTGCTTTGGCAAGAGCCCATTTCCAAGTAGATTTGCATCTAAGGAGACTTTAAGTGATGCAAAACATTTAGGACTAAAAGAAATAAAAGCAAATTACATAAAAATAGGTCAGAATTAGGAAAATAATTTAAATTCCTCATAGAGAAACTTGTATGATCAGCTCACTGTGGTGTTTTCTGTGTGTTTGCTTGTGTACCTGTATGAATGTATGTGGACTGTGAGCCTTGGTGCCTGTGAGAATAGACACAGGGAAGGCCTTTATGCTTGATGAACAGATTATGACACAGAACACTATGACAAAGGATGAAAATCACAAACTTAAAAAGTATTGTAAATCAACCATTTAGCTGTAGTTTGTTATTATTTTGTTTTTTTGTGTGGTTGTTGTTGTTTTGGTGTTGTTAGTGATGCTTAGCTTCCCATTTACTTTCAGAGTTACTAAATGTTTACCTTTTGTGCATTTTGGAAGTCATCTAAGAAGAGTATATGTTTACATGTGTAGATGTACTTTTCTTTCTCTTTCAAGATGCCATTTCAGAGTGTGTAGTCTTAAATTCAAAATCTGCCTAAATATAAGCCTGTGCTGTGCATGCCTAATGTTTTTGTTTTCCTTATGGGTAGTGGGTCAGCAGTGCTGGTTCAGTGTGAGTGGGACAGAGTGTGTGCATGGGGGATGGGGTGGGGGGGAGGGAATGATTCTTGAAATGCTCTCTTAAAAGTCAACAGTTTGAAGAATAATAGTTTCAATATCCACATTAAGCCACCTTTTGCTAAAGATAAAAAGGTTTTTTTCTAATTTAATCAAATATGTACAATTCTCTATATATAATTGTTTAGGATAAAAGAGGCTTTTCTGCTTGATTATTTTAATCTCTGAGTAAAAATTTAGCTCATAGAGTGAATGAAATCTTTTAAGTACAGTTTTTCACAGTTTTCTATAGTAGAATAAAAATTAATATTTCCTTGAATATCTTGGTAAGCATTGGACAAAACTGACAACTAGAGCCAGTAAAAGATGTTTAAAGACTGAGCTATAGAGAACTCACCACATATGATGTTAGCTACAGAAAAATGTATGCTTGGGAATCTGATGAACGCTGAAGTTGAAGAATCTAGGTCTGTGTCTTCTAAACGTAAGCTAGGCAGAAGCATGGGACAATCTGTATCTTGCATTTCCCCTGAACAAAGTTAGATTTCCTTAACTGTAAATCTTTCCTTTATCTAACATTAGCAAATGATTGGACTCAGACTCAGTGGAGTTAAGTCTGTTCCCCTTAAAGCTTTAAATGGGACTTCCTGACTTCATCTCTCTACCTTACACTATTTTCCCTAAAATCAAAGATTATTCCTCTAAAAATCAATATGATTTGTTGTTGTTATTGTTGTTTAGAAAAATAATATTTTCTTGTAGCAAGATACTTGAGAGGTGTAGCTGTTGACTTTTGTAACTGAGAGTTCTGGATTCAGTTATGAGTTGATAATGTCCAAAACCATTTTCTCCTTTTCCTTATCTCTTAAAACCTCAAAGGTTATTTTTCTCAGGATACTCTCTTAAGGTGTTGTTAAAAAGACAGATGGGGGTGGTAGGAGAAAGGAGCTTGCTTTTGGAAGGTTGTTTTGTTTTTTTTTAATCATACTTTAAAAGCTGTTTTTTCTACATAATTTGTACGTTTGTGTATTTGAGACAGTAGCAAATAAAATCCTTATAGCTTCCTCTAAGAGCAGGTATAGTTCGATCTAATTGAAATCTTTTTAAGAAATGACACTGTGCAGATAATGGTGATAGTGTACTTTTCCCATATTACCAGAGGTGTTTATACCTTTTATTATTGCTCAGGTATACTTAACCTGTTTCAAATAAAATGCAGATCCCTTAATAAGGTCTCTTTTCAGAGTAGAGTGAGATACCAAGTTAGAATTATAAATGACGCCTTGCATCATTATGGAGTAATTTAGGATTCACCCAATGATGTAACAAAATTAACAACATAATTTCATTGTGAAACTGTGTCTTATTAAAGAACAACTGTCTGACATTCTTTTACAGTTGCTTTATTTAACTTCATGCAAATATTATTAGTAGTGACATTTTTCTGTTGTGTATTAGATTCTCTCATTAGCATGATGTGTTAGTTATCACCAGAGAAATCATTTCCTAGATAGGTGAGGGACAAAATCGAGAAAGCTAAAAATTATATCAGTGATTTACATTACTACCAGACCATCTGCTCACCAGAGATATGACAGAGTAAACTTTTTGACTAGTATAAAACCTAGCACTTCTGAGAAATGATTAAAAGATATATAAGAAATATATAATAATATTTTTGGAAATCATTTACAAGAGTGCTCAATACAAATTTTTCTTCCAGTAGTCTTTTAGTATTTTCAAATCATGAGGACAAACACAGTTCCAGTCATAGGATTTGTAGTCAAAATGGAAATGATGTGTGTTTTCTTTTCTGGTTTCTAACCCTCCCAAAAAAATTTGAACATCTCTAACAATTTTAAAGATTCATATATAGTATTTCTTGTTGTCACCTATCTAAAATATGTGCTGTGGGTGGCTTGGTTGCTCTTTGAAGTTCATGCAATATATTTTTATTCTAAAGCTTCTCCTCAAAACTGGACACATCCCTTTGACAATTGCTTCCTTAGTTTTACTGCCTCTCTTTTGCCTAATGCAAAGGAATTAAAATGTGCTTGAAAGTAACAACTATTGAATCAGGTATCCTTTTGCCAATCTGTCATTTTGATAAGTTCAGGAATGTGGTGCTATCCTCACATACAACCATGTCGGTGACGGGACTATCCTTGTTTTACTGCAGGCCTGTCACCCTGGCTACTAAAGAATCCTCAGACTTCAGTGGTTGGCTTACCAACTGCAGTCTTCAGTTTGGTATTTAGTGCCAAGAAGGAAAGTGATCATTTCACATCCATTGATTGGTTCTCGATTCCAGGCTGCACTGTAAATGTATGTATATAATAACTAATTTGATTCTTATGATAGTCTAATGGAATCAGGAAGTGTTCTATCTTGATTCTCCAGATCTAGAAAACTAGCTTTTAACTTGGCAGTGTCTTCATGGAAAGTTACTCAGTAGCAATATTCAGTACCAGTTCCCTAAAGAAACAAAGTTATTAAGGAGTGCTATGCTTTCTGTTTCCAGGAGAATGCTTTCTATAAGTCTTCAAAAAATACCTACCATGAACATAAGACAGTAGTATTTTCTAGACTATCAAATTTGTTTTTACCCATTAAAACACAAACTTTTATTGTAAACTGGTCAAACTTCAACCTAAAATTTATGAATGCTTCAGTTTTCCCCAAATTGTTATTTTTTTCTTAAATACATTGTGTTTTTTAAAAAGTTTAGATTTAATGTTAATTCATAAAAAGGAATCATCTTCCACATATGTTCATTTACTTTTAATATTTAATATCATGAAACTGAATTGGTATTATTTTTGTAAAATTTCTTTACATTATTGTTTGATGTGTGTGATGATAACCAGTGACTGCTGTTCCTCCTGACTCCTCTAATCTCATGACTCACAAATGCTTTCTACATAAAAGCTGGTGTCTATCTACATATTCTTTGAACAATATGTCATATGTTTTGAACAGTTTGATATTCACATAATATGTTTTAATATTTAAATTATATGAGCAGGGTAGCGTAATGAATTACCGAAAGAGTAGCTATCAGTATATATATGGTTGTGAAAATATGTGATTCCTTACAAAGATGTATGGCTCAAATTTAAAGCCACTAAGTGTAAGGGAAAGAAATGCGTGTGCCTTTTTGTCTGTTGTCATGGCCCTTAGAATACTGACATCACAATGGTTCTTCATCCTGACTGCTACAGAATCCTCGAACTTCAGTAGCTTGAATACCAACCTTAGTCACCAGTTTGCTATTCAGGACTAGAAAGGCAAAATTCGAGTTTATTCAAAGGTTCTCCCTTCCAGGCTCCACCAAAAAGGTATTTTTTTTTATAAGTAATTTGTTTCTCATGATAGCTTAATCATATCAGGAAGTGTTCTCTATTTATTCCTCTAGATCATATGAACTAACTCTCAACTCAGTAGTGGTTTCTTGAAAAGGTAGACATTCAAGCCATATTCGGTACCAATCTTCTGTAGAAACAACATTATTATATGAAGGGAGGTATGCTTTAAGCATACAGGAGAACAATTTCTGTAAATCTTACCAAAAAAAAGTGTCCAGGTTATGCTTGAGTATTGTTTTATATGCAACCCAATTGTTTTAACCACCATGACTACAAATATTTTTTAAAAGAATTGGTCATTCTTTTTTGTAGACCCTAAACCTAAGAACTCCCTGGTTTTCTTCAAATTGTTATAGTTACAACACATATTTTGTTCTTTGGAATATATTTCTGAATATTTGAACATTAATTCTAATTAGACAGGAACTACTTTCCAGACATGTTAATTTCCTTTCAGTTTGTCCATCACAAAATTTAGTTGCTATTATTTTGTAACATATCTTCACATTAGTGTTTGAAGTATGCGATGACAACCATTGGCTGCTGTTCCTCCTGACTTTGAATCTCATGGGTCTCATAGGCTTTCCACATAAATGCTGGTGTCTCTCTACATATTCTTTGAAAGACGTCATATGTTTTGGTGAGAATTATAGTCACTAAATATATAATTTTAATATTTATATTGTATGAGCAGGGTAGAGAAAAGAAACCACCAAAAAGTAGCCACTTCACTATTATAGGAAAGGAGGTAATTATGGATTAGATAAAAATGTTCAGAGGCATCTAAAAATGTTTACAGCCGATTGAAGCTTGATTTTACGACTGATGCCTAAGAGAGAACAGACAATATCAAGGTAGAATATTGGACATACCTGGGGGAGTGAGAGAAACACTGCCTTCATAAAGCAAAGGGTGCTTCTATAACATTTTGGGAGTTATCTTAGTGCATAAGCTGATGGAGATGTTTCGGAAGGAATGGAAATCTAAGGAAAATGAATAACGATTACTTTTACTTCCTGTTCATCTTAAATAAGGGCAAGGGTGGCTATTGGCTCCAGAAGCTTGCTACAGCGGGGGCGCTGAGACGCTGCGTGAGCCCAGCGACAGGTCCAAGCATGTGGACAGAGGTAGCTGCTGGCCGCCTCTGCCCAGCCAGCGAGCTCCGGGTATGCTCGCTGGCTCCTAGGCCACCGTGGAGATGTCGTCCCACTTGTTGTCCCAGTCATCTTCGCTGCCTTGGATGGCCTGGTGACCTCCAAGGAGCTGCTGGGGCGACTTAGGTGGTACTATCAGTATAGGACTAGGCTGAGGGGCCAGGTCATCACTTGTTAATGTTCCTAGATCAAAACATGAGGAGGACACAAAGCATTCTGATCTCCAATGCTCTCTAGAGTACAAATTAATTTATGAACACATTCAATCTGGATCCTATTTGATCTAAGCACCTATATGTTTGCACATAAGTTCTGTACTCAATTTCTAAATTCCTCCGGTAATCTTGGTTCTAGTAATGAATTCATATAACTACATATAGACCAAAATTCACATGCACAAAGTCTTCTGAAAAAAATAGAAATCCATGAACATAGAACTCTGTAACTGTGTACCTGCTCATGAGCCTGCCTGGGTTTCCTCAGTCTTGATGCAAGTACTGAAGGAGAGGTGGGGTGGGGGATCAGGCAAAGAAACCATGGGGAAGTAGAGACTGTGGAGTTCTAGTGGAAGCTTAAAGTCCCTGAAAACCCCACGACAGCAAGAGAAGGAGAACATGGAATATTTTAGCCAGGTGTGTATGGACTTCCTACTCAGCCATTAGCTCTCCTTAATTTGAACCAGAGAAAGAATAATAGTATTTATGTTGTAGACTCTGAATGTGTTTTCTGGGGAGACCTTGTGGCTACAAGTTGAGGACCTGTTGGAGATAATAAAAGATAGAAAATCTTGCCGATTTTCCTATTGTTTAGCGTCCTGAGCATAGGCCCCTCAGGAATTGCTCTAGGAGTTTATTGTGACTGGGATAAACTACATATATATGTTTTGGGCTCAATTAAATGCAAAATTTAAACAGTGTCTGAAGGAACTTGGGATGTGGAAATTCAGCAATGAAGAAGGAACAAATGTTCTGAACTTCATGATCGTTTAGGTAGAAAGTTGCTAATATCTTTCCTTTCATTTTCACTAAGGTTCAAGGTAATCAGATAAGTCACCCAGAAGACAAAAAGTATGCTATTCTGCCTTACATCTCAAGTCCTGCTTCTTGGGATAGAGACAGAAATATACCCAGGCATCTAGCCAGTTTGGATTACATAGTTAGACCTGATCACAAGTAAAGCCAATTCTAGAGAGGAGAGAAGGGATGTGCTGATATGTTTGTGATTCTCCATCCACAAGCAAGGAACCTCTCAGGTGATTTCATTAACACATTTAAAGAGCAGTTTATCCTCCTTGCTGCTCGCATTTTCCTGTTTGCATAATAAGAACATTTGTAGTCTATGAGGTGTCAGGTACAATGACATTCCTGAATGACAATCATGCAGTTTGTGAGGTAGGATATCCATATAAGGCAAGCTAGCCACATGATTTTCTTACCTCAACCTCACTGAGCTTTGAATGACAGTGATGTTGATGTTCTATTTAGACCAGAGTTAATGATATAGCATGCTCAAGTTCTGGAGATCCAAACCCCACAAATCACCAATATAGCTGCCAGAAGCTAAAAGATACTAAATAGTTACACAAAGGCACAGGTGACAATAAAGAAATATTCATTGCTCACAACCTGTGTTGTCGTGATCTCTTAGGCGACGTACCTTTAAATGGTCAAGAGAGATTCCGAGGGAGCAGCCAGATGGAGTTCTCCACAGACTGACTGGAGCCAACTGAGGAGACAGAGATTCTAAGCTGAATGAGGTAAGTGGCATGCCTGTCACTTACTGTTGAGTGCCTCTCCCCTCTGCCTTGTGTGAGCACTATGCATCTACCTCCATCTGTGACATGGCTTTCTTGATAGATGTACCAGGCTGAAAGACTGGTCAACACACTGGTCCTGCAGTTGGCATTCCAGGACCCTTAGCCATTTTATCCAGAGATATCTGAAAGAGAACTTGATTGGACAGTGGTTGATGGAAGTCCAGGAAAAGGAGGAAGCAGTGGATGCCACAGTTATCATGAACTAACATACAAGTCTGCTTTCATGGTGACTCAGGGCAGCTTCTCAAGTGTACAGTAGAGAAAATGGCTATATAATTGTAAACAACCATTTTGCAGTATGTGTGTCTACATGTGCCTCTCTGTCACGGGAGGTTTCTCCAATTGTGTGTGATACATGAGTATGTACAGAGATGAGGGTCTCCATGAGTGAGAGATTATGCTTGTAGATGTGAGCATTCATACATGTGTACTTAGCTCTGTGTGGGCCTCCTCTGCCTCTCTGCATGCAGCACAACCAATAAATCAAAGACTTTGTTCTTGGAGGCTCTATTGCTGCCCTGAGAGCCTGTTACCAAGGCTCAAAGGGTATTTGAGCAAGAGAGAGATGTGAGAAGGCTGGGCTACACTTGTTAGGCAAGAAAGTCAACTGTGTTTGGAAGAGGGGTAGAAGCTTCCTTGGATTCTTCTATGTAGGAAACCATGAGATTGTCCATCAGTTTAATCATCCATACACCCAAGAAGCTGCATCACATACTGTTTTGCAGGTGTGTATTGTTGTGATCATGGGTGAAAACAGGGCTTTTCACAGAGCAGCTCCCAGGATAAATAAAACATAGATTTCTGGATAGGTCAAAGCTGTAGGCATTTTGATGGGATAGCTCATTTCAACTTGCTTCAAGTTGTACAACAATCTACCTACCCATTTGGTTCTCACTGTTTACAGTTCTGTTCCCTAGCTTCTGCTTCCATCATTATCTTTTCATACTCCTGCATCTGCTTTTCTCCCCTCTGTCTGTCTCCTGCCCTGGTCAATCCCAGTAGTTTTTTTTTTTTTTGTTTTGTTTTGTTTTTTTTTTGTTTTTTTTGACTTGCCTATTAGCTGTCAGATATTTATAATTAGCAATCAGCAGTAAGGCAGTGCCAGAATATCTCTTGGGTTGCCACCAGGCAAAGACACTCATGTTTTGAGCAGCTATAGATCAACAAAATGTAAAATCTAAAATACAGTGATGGTTCAGAAATGACAGCATCAAACTCCTGCCATCACTTAGCTCTTTGTCAGTACAGATTTAACAATTGAAAATACCGAGATGCACCTTCATATACAGTAAGGAATGTCACCTGAACAATGGGTGGATATGTGCACACAGCATGCAAATATGGAGCTCGGAAGACAATTTCCGATGTTGCTCTATGTTACCTTCCACTTTCTTTTTTTTATTTGATATATTTTTTATTTACATTTCAAATGATTTCCCCTTTTCTGCCCCCCCCCCACTCCCCGATAGTCCCATAAGCCCCCTTCTCTCCCCCTGTTCTCCCTCCCACTCCTTCCCACTTCCTTGTTCTGGTTTTGTGCTATACTGCTACACCGAGTCTTGCCAGAACAAGGGGCCACTCCTCCGTTCTTCTTGTACCTCATTTGATGTGTGGATTATGTATTGGGTATTCCAGTTTTCTAGGCTAATATCCACTTATTAGTGAGTGCATACCATGATTGATCGTTTGAGACTGGGTTACCTCAGTTAGTATGATGTTCTCCAGATCCATCCATTTGCCTAAGAATTTCATGAATTCATTGTTTCTAATTACCAAACATGTGAAAGATCTGTATGACAAGAACTTCAAGACTCTGAAGAAGGAAATGGAAGAAGACCTCAAAAAATGGAAAAAACCTCCCATGCTCATGGATCAGCAGGATTAATATAGTTAAAATGGACATTTTGCCAAAAGCAATACCCATCAAAATGCCAACTCAAGTCTTCATAGAGTAAGAAAGAGCTATTCTCAAATTCATCTGGAATAACAAAAACCCCAGGATAGCTAAAACTATTCTCAACAATAAAAGAAATTCTGGGGGAATCAATATCCCTGACCTCAAGCAATACTACAGAGCAATAGTGTTAAAAACAGTGACAGGCAGGTAGATCAATGGAACAGGATTGAAGATCCAGAAATGAACCCACACACCTATGGCCACTTGATCCTTGACAAAGGGGCTGAAAACATCCAATGGAAAAAACCTAGCCTTTTCAACAAATGGTGCTGCTTCAACTGGAGTTCAGCATGCAGAAGAATGTGAATTGATCCATCCTTGTCTCCTTGTACTAAGCTCAACTCCAAATGGATCAAGGATCTAAACATAAAGCCAGACACTATGAAGCTAATAGAAAAGAAACTGGGGAGGAACCTTGAGGACATTGGTACAGGGGGGAAAAGTTCCTGAACAGAACACCAATAGCATATGCTCTAAGATCAAGAATTGACAAATGGAACCTCATAAAATTACAAAGTTTCTGTAAGGCAAAGGACACTTTCAACTTTCATGGTTGTGAGCCATCTTATGAGGTACTAGAAACTAAAGTTGGATCTTCTGCAAGAGCAGTACATGCTCTTAATCACTAAAGCAGCTCTCTACCTCTCATCTAAGATACTTAACATTTGTTGGTTTGTTTGTTTGATATGGGTTGCTAAAGGGATAAAGGTTTGGAGACCAGCAGATAATTTCAGGAAGGGGGTTCTCTTCTAGATCTGTATATTTAATTTGATAATGAAACTTAGGCTACCAAACAGAAAAGCTCAACACAGTAAGACTTGGCAAACCAACAAAAGAAAAGAGCTTAGGAGAAGACACAAGAAACTGAGACATAGTTTTGCACATTCAGGAGTCCCATAAAAATACTAAACCGAAAGATAGGTTTGGGGAAGACTTGTTTGCATACCCCAGTACATCCCATGTTTGCTGCCTCAGTGTCTGTGTATACAAATAAGCTTTGATCAGTTGACTTAAAAGGCTTTGTTCTCCTTGTATCTAGTCTATCTTATGGAAAGTATATTATTTATTCTTATTTTTCTACTTCAGGATTTTCTTAACTCTGAGGAGGGGTATTTAATAGAGATATCTCATATGGAGTGGTGTGTGCTGCTCTCTCTCTCTCTCTCTCCCTCTCTCTCTCTGTCGCTCTCTCTCTCTTTTCTCTGTGTGTGTCTGTCTGTCTGTTATTCTTTCTGTATGTATCTCTATCTCTCTATCTCATAATGTCTGATTGTTTGTATTTGTTCCCATCAGATACATGAAAAATCTCCTCTGATGGCTAAATGAGGCACTGATTTATGAGTATATCAGAATATCACAAGAACCAACTAAATTGTTACATTTATTTATTTATGCATGCATTTTTAGATCTGTAGGATTGATATCACTTAAGTATTTTGAATATCTACTTTCCGTTCTTGGCCACTCAAGCAGTGTCAGTGTGTGTAAATCGCTTGAGGCACAGGAGTGGCAAAACTCCCCTGAGTACCTCCAACTGCCAATTTCCATGTAGAGGACACTCTAACTGCCCTCCAGGCAGGCCTCAGTCTTCCCCATCCACACTCCATCCTAACAGAGTAGCCCAAGCACACAAGTCGAAATCCCACCAATCCCTATCTTCAAAGAGTTGTGCCCAACCCCAAGAACAGGTATATATCCCTGTCTTCTACTCAGTTTGTTGCTGGCTTTCATCTGAGCAGAGGCAGCCAACCCAGTAGAAGTTAAGTTTGGTTCTTCCTCCCAGCCCCACGCTCCCAGGAATAAGACTCAAACTCAACATATATTTACAAATACTCTAGTCATATAGTTAGGCTAATTTCTGACTTGATCATAACAAAAATTAATCCATTTATTCTAATTCATATTCTGCTGTGTGTCTGGTTACCTTTCCTCAGATACCATATGTCTGTCTTGTGACATATTCCGAGGTGAATTGTCCAATCAGCACTGTCCCTAAATCCTTTCTGCTTCCGGTATGCCCCACGTCCTACATTCTGTCTAAACTATAGGCCAGCAGAATTTAATTGACAAACCAATTCCACACAAATACTTGCACATGCATGATTATGGCTGCATTGTTTCAAAGAGCCAGGAAATAGAATGGGTCTAGCAGCTAATCATCCAAAGAACATTAAAATAGCATGTGCCAATATACATAACAGAATTGTATTAAAAGGTCTCAGTTATCTTTGAATGATTGCTGAATACACCCTAAAGCATCAAAGACACAAAATTAGATTTTCTGATAATCATATTTCAATACTCAATATTCAGGCTTCTTTCCGATATATTTTTTATTTACATTTCAAATGATTTCCCCTTTTCTGGATCCCAACGCCCTGAAAGTCCCATGAGCCCTCTTCCCTCCCTCTACTCCCCCATCCACACTTTCCCACTTCCCTGTTCTGGTATTGCCCTATACTGCTACATTGAGTCTTTTCATAACAAGGGGACACTCCTCTGTTCTTCTTGGACATCATTTGTGTGTGGATTATATATTTGGGTATTCCAATTTTCTAGGCTAATATCCACTTATTTGTGAGTGCATACCGTGATTGATCTTTTGAGACTGGGTTACCTCACTTAGTATGCTGTTATCCACCTCCATCCATTTGTGTAAGAATTTCATGAATTCATTGTTTCTAATGGCTGAATAGTACTCCATTTTTTTATCCATTCCTCTATTGAGGGATAGCTGGGTTCTTTCCAGTTTCTGGCTATTATAAAAAGGACTGCTATGAACATAGTGGAACATGTGTCCTTATTACATGCTGGGGAATCCTCTGAGTATATGCCCAGGAGTGGTATAGCAGGGTCCTCAGGAGGTGACATGCCCAGTTCTCTGAGCAACTGCCAGACTGATTTACAGAAGTTTGTACCAATTTGCAACCCCACCAGCAGTGGAGGAGAGTTTCTCTTTCTCCACATCCTCGCCAACATGTGCTGTCTCCTGAGTTTTGAATCTTAGCCATTCTGACTGGTGTGAGGTGAAATCTCAGGGTTATTTTGATTTGCATTTTTCTAATGACTAATGATGTTGAGCATTTTCCAAGATGCTTCTCAGCTATCCAAAGTTCTTTGGGTTAAAATTTGGTTTTATGGTGTCTAACTTCTTGATTTCTTTGTATATATTGGATATTAGCCCTCTGTCAGATATAGGGTTGGTGAAGATCTTTCCCCAGTTGGTTGGTTGCCAATTTGTCCTTTTGATGGTGTCCTTTGCCTTACAGAAACTTTGTAATTTTATGAGGTCCCATTTGTCAATTTTTGATCTTAGAGCATAAGCTACTGGTGTTCTGTTCAGGGACTTTCCCCCTGTACTGATGTCCTCAAGGGTCTTCTCTAGTTTCTTTTCTATTAGTTTCAGAGTGTCTGGCTTTATGTGGAGGTCCTTGATCCATTTGGAGTTGAGCTTACTACAAGGAGGTAAGGATGGATCAATTCACATTCTTCTGCATGCTGACCACCAGTTGAACAAGCACCATGTGTTGAAAAGGCTATCTTTTTTCCATTGGATGTTTTCAGCCCCTTTGTTGAGAATCAAGTGGCCATAGCTGTGTGGGTTCATTTCTAGATCTTCAATCCTATTCCACTGATCCGCCTGATATTCAGGCTTTTTTAAGAAAATGCTTTTCAGTGAATTTTACCAATTCTAAACATCAGTGAGATATTATATCTTGTGTAAATAAATAATCTACATTATGGAAACTTGAAATCAGCATCAGTAATCAATCCATTGTTTCAAGCATTTTCATTGGTTTCTGTTAAAACACTTTAATCTTCTAATTATTTTCAAATAAACATATGAGTCATTATTAACTATACAGTTAATTCACAGTTCAATACAAGTTAGAATATCTATTTTCTAATTAATACATCATAACCTATGACATATAATAATTGATTTTATATTATTGATTTTTGACATTATTAATTCTCAACACATTCAGGAAATATGGCACTCATGTACTGCCAATGAGTCTGGGAGATTCCTTAGGGTCCTTCAGAGGTCCAACTGCTCTCTGTGGCCTGCACTGAAACCCTAACCTCTGCCCTGCCCAACCATGCCAGCTGACCCTTCCCATCTGGAAAGGATGGTGGCCCCAACTCCAGATGAATCTTGAGTACATGGTATATGATTATCCTTGGCCCTTTCTGCCTATGGCCCTTAGCAGTGTTGTGACATTTTCTCTGTGACCTGGAGTCCCCATCTCAGGTTCTCCATTGAGAGGCTCTTGCAGGGCTCATGTGCCTTTGGGGGGGCACAGTGGCAGACTAGGAATAAGAAAGGTACAGGATACAGTGAGTTATATCCTGGCTTTCCCCCACCTCTCTTGAGTTGTTCTGGAGGGCTGCAGACACTTCGAACCTGTAACTCTCAGTATGAATTCAGGCCATGGGTCAGAGTGTCCCTTCCAACCTGGACATCTGCCCTCTCAGAACCAGGAAACATACCCCAGGAGAGTTAGCCTCTTTTAAGGGTCTCTCTTGTAGAATTAGAATGACCCTGTGACCCTGTGATACCACTAAGAGTAGGGCACAGGTGAGTCCACCCTGGCTGTGAGAATCTTTCTTCCCCAGGTCTAGAAATGTCAGGTCAACCAGAACTTGGCGGAATTTGTGACACAGGACACAATTTTTCATTAACTGCCTGGACCAAATGTGTGGACTTCTAGATTGTTTTTAGGGTCCTTAGCCTTTCCTTAGAGTTTGGGCAACTGACTCTATGACCCTCATTCCCAGCCCTGGGCTCAGGCCTAAAAGAGATGTCCTTGCTCAGGTGTCCTCCATTTGCTGGAGGGAGGCAGCTCCCACTGTGTATGGGAAAAATGAGAACATCTATTGCAAAATATTCTTGCTGCCTACAACAGGAAAAATTTAATATTTAATGTATGGATTAGAGATATCCAAGCATATGGTAATTTAATAAATAAAAGTGTTTGGGTTTTGTGACATATATTTTTTATTGCTAAATCATGCATAAGCATAACAACATGTTGCCCTTGTTGCAAGTGGTAGACATGGCATTTGGAGGGGACTGGACAGGAGAGGTGACTTTGGAATCTGTTCTCCTACCTTTTACTCAGTTCTTTGCTGAAGGCATTTGTTAACTGGTATGGATACATGGGATACAAGATGGGACCAGGCTGAGTGGGCCCAGGAGTGGTTCCTTTCTCTATCACAGGTTTCAATGCTGGTCACATCCCCCAGGAGCCACGCTGTTACTCAAATGATGCCTTCAGCAGTGGATGCATCGTCCAGAGTTGCCCACAGGCATTTGTATCACAAGTCCCAGTTTGCAGTTGCTCAGGTGTTTTTTTCAAGAACTATTTGAGTTGTATAAGCAGGGCTGATTATTCCCATTTTACAGATTCATTAAACAAGAGTAGAACTGGAGTCTTAGGTAACTAGGTGCTGGATGTGGCCTCTTGCATGACCCTGCCTCCTCTTTGGGGGAACTTTGCCAAAGGCAGAGTCTCCTCCATTCCTGTGTCTCCCTCTGGGGCAATGTTTACAAATTCAGGGTCCCCAGAGACAGCAATCCTGTGAAAGCTGGCAGCCCCAGGGCTCCTTGGAGCCTGCAGCCCACTCCAATTACAAAGAAACTCAGAGGGCTCTGCTGAGCTATTTACATGGGTGGCTGGGGGAATGGGGCACTCAGCAGGACTGGGAGTCCTTCTGCCTGGCCTCAACTCCTGTCTCTGCTGCCTCTGCCTGGCTTGCACAGCCAGAAAGGGTCGTCTGGTTTAGGGTGGTTGAAGACTCAGGATTCTAATTTCAAGCATTAGACTTGGAGATTTGGGCCATTTCTGTTTCCCACTGCTCTTCCCAGCCAGGCTTCTCTCTAGCTCTGGACAAACCCTTTTGCTCTCATGGGCCTCAAGTTTCTTATCTGTAAGACATGGGAACTAGCATAGGAGAGCACTGTTAAAACTCAGTGTCCCATGGCATAGCCTGGTGAAGAGAAACCACCCACACATGACCACTGCTACTAAGAGCAGCTCTTACTGAGAGGTCAGTAACTGATCACAGTATCAAGTATTAGATAATTGATTACAGGAAGGACTACATAGATGATTATAGTTTATCATTTATTCAACACTTAATGTATCCCAGAACACTGCTCCAACACTGTCAATTAAATATACACCAGTCCTGTTTACAGATGGGAAAACTGGGTCTAAGAAGGACCTTGATTTCATACAGTCTGACTTTTGAATATTAAGGTGACTGTCTATATCCTTCTGTATGATGTGGATAAATAAATATAATTATGTGCCTAGATATATAGGCACACATAGGTGAATATATTACTATTGATACATTAATAATAAAATAAGAGGCTGGACGTGAAGTCAGGGAGGTTCTCAAGGCTTTATTTCACACCCTTCTAGTTCCATGGGTGAGAACTACTCTGGCTGGTAGTGCAGGGAAGGCTGGCAGGATGCTTATGAGGATAGTGTTTGCAGAACAACCAAACCTCAGACAGACCTCTAATGGAGAGGGAGGCTTTGGTGGAAGGCTTTGGTTTCTCCCCAATCAGTTCCCAAAGTACTGGCCTTCCTGGAGGCTGTGTCCCACCCTTTTTCCAGGCACCCTTAGCTTTCCCACATTGAGAGGGGAGGAGAGGGCTGGGTAACTTCTCTTAGAGCTTTAGGGTATCAGAACACTCTTCAGATACAAGAGAGGGTGTGTGGTGGGGAATCTAAAGAGCTGGTTAGCTAGAGTTGGCACCTGAGATTGGGAGTCGCATACCTGGGTGGGGAGTCCTAGGTTTTCCTGGGCCTCCATTTTGCTGTCTCTGTGAATCTGTAGTCTTCACTGCCTGCGGCCCCTTCCTCTTCCTACACTTGTTGTGTCTCTTGCTCATAGATGTATCATCTCTGTCCTGTAGGGAAAAGCCATGAGCATGAGAGATGACAATCATTGTCCCCCCATGGAGACAGCTGGAGAGTCCAGCACAAACATTGCTGGGCAAACCCTACTGTTGCTGCCCTATGGTTGTATGGACTTGCTATATCATAGAACCTCTTTGGCCTCAGTTTCTACTCCTGCAGTGGGGTTAGCTAACTTGTCCTTTCCTGCAGGGTCACGGGACATTATTAAGTGGGTGATGTGACCAACCTCCTTCACAGGCTCCGTGAGGAGTCTAATACTATGTTGGTTGTTTCTGTTTCTGGATGTCTGGGAGGACTTGAGTTAGGTAGAAGATCAAGACTTTGAACCATAAATCAGGAAAATGAAGTGCAGGATAATTTGGGCTAGATCAGTTTTTTCAGAGGAAGAACTTGACGGACAGATGAACTGATATGTCCCCGCCCAGTGAGCTAGGAGCACAAAGCAGACAGGGATGCTGGAGACTTGCTGCCCTAGGTCTCCTCCCAATGCCCTTTGATGTCTGCACCTGAGGCTCAGGGATTGCAGTGGCAGGAAAGATTCGTGATTTTTTTTCTGGAGAGAGAAAGGAGACTCAGAGTCCTAATACAGGCTTCCTGAAGCAGTAAATTGTGTTGTGCGTGCGTGCGTGCGTATCTGGGGGCTGCTTTGTACATGGACAAGTGCCTCTCCTAAGTGTTCCTTGGGCATCCCTGTCTGAGGTTGCAGTAAACAAACTTGAAAGCCTCTGGCTTATTGCTTGCCCAGATTATCTGTGTGTAGACTCCTGGTGGCCACAAGAGGGCAGCATGGTGCACGAGTCGATTCTTGATGGTTTTACCCAGGGAGAGCTGGAGCTGGGAGAGTGGCAAGTGGATTGCCAGCCTGGGCTTTTGGAGCCTGCCAGGAGTCAGGGCTAAGCTTCTGGCAGGGAGGGCTTCTCTGTAGAGCTGTCCCTCCTCTGGTTCTATCTGTGTGGTCTGAGGATACCCCAGTACAGCCACTACCACACTGTGGCCTTTGATGGCACTGAACTGTGGGCATCTTCAATGGAGAGAAGCTTTGGGACAGACATTGAGCAATGATAGGAGAAGTGTGCAAATCTCTGGAAACAGCATCAGTATGAGTCAAGATCAGGCAAGGAGCTGGAGCAGCAGGTCAGTTCATGATGGTGAACTTATCAGAGCTGCCTTATTGGTATGTCATTCTGTAATATATAACCTGACAAACAATATTTAGTTCTAAAAAGATATTTGCATGGAATGTGCAAGGTGCACAGATCAGTTAAGGATGAATTTTTGCTTCCTGTTTGAGCAGGTAAAAGACAACTGTCATTTTTATGAGCTGGCTTGATCAATATCCAAATGGTAATATATCTTCAGTCATGCCATATCAAAAGATGTTTTTTTTTTTCATGGTTTCCTGGACCAAAGAGTTCCTCAGAGCAGTCATATCCCTTGAAGGAGGCAGTATGGCCCAATGACTGCAGTGGATCAAATAGTGCCCTCCCCCCCACCCCCCACCCCAGTTCATGCTCATGTGGATTCCTTTGCAAGCAGTGCCTTTGCAGATGTAGGGACTTGAGATGAGGTTGTGCAGTGCTGCTGGGACAGGTCCCAAACCCATGACTGGAGTCCTCATTAAGGCCATTTGAAGACTCAGATGTGTCCATAGGATGTTTGAGCAGAGAGACTGGAGTGAGACATCTACAAGTCAGAGTATGGGAAGGGTGGACAGAAACCACAAGGAGATGCTAGAGGCAAGGGAAGTCTGCTCTGCAATGCTCCAAGGGAACAAGACCCTCCTCACACTTCAGCTCCAGACTCCTTCAGAACTGTGAGATGCACTCTGGTGACACATCACATGGCAGGTTCAGGAGCCCGTGCAGGATTCTACGGACATGGATGGATGGTTGGCCATGGACACATAGCCTTATTTCCATTCCCATGGAGCTGAGTGGCCTTAGGGGATGCTCACTGATCCCTTCAAGTCTTGTTTTCATCTCTGACACAGAAGTATTTTCTTACATGGCTGTGTGAGCAGAGTGTTAAGAATTCCAAAATACAGGGCTGGAGAGATAGCTCAATGGTTAAGAGCACTGACTGGTCTTCCAAAGTTCCTGAGTTCAGTTCCCAGCAACCACCTGGTGGCTCACAATAATCTGTAATGGGGTCTGATGCCCTCTTCTCTGTGTCTGAAGACAGCAACAGTGTACTCACATACACAAAATAAATAAATCTTTAAAAAAAGAAAATAATTTCAAAATAGGGGCTGGAGAGATGGCTCAGAGGTTAAGAGCACTGACTGCTCTTCCAGAGGTCCTGAGTTCAATTCCCATCAACCACATGGGGACTCACAACCATCTATAAGGAAATCTGATCCCTCTTCTTGTGTGTCTGAAGATAGCTACAGTGTACTCACATAAAATAAATAAATAAATATTATTTTAAAAAATAATGTCAAAATAATGATAATGGATCCCATAAGCAAGTGTTAGGGACCCTCTGGAGGAGGAACCCATTCCAGCATCTGGACACATATGCCAACAGTGCTGAGGCTGAGATGTGCCGCTCCCTGAGTTGTCTCTCTTCTAGTTTTGGCTTTGTGCATGTCCAGCTGGTAATCAGTGCCGCAAATTTTTATCTGATGAGAGTCACGTTTAATTAAGTCTTGGATTTTTATCATATTTTCAACCCATGATCATATAATGTTATTGTTAAAGGAATTTTTGAAGATGTGATTAAAAATAATAATGACTTGACGTTGAGATAATCAAAAGAGAGGCCATGTGCTTGGGCTCAATCTCATTACATTCCTCTAAAAGCAGAGTGTTCTTTATGGCTGGTGACAGCTAGAGAGAGGTCAGAGAAATTTGAAGCATGGGACTGATTTAGAGTGCCCTTGCTGACTTTGAAGATGATGAGCTGCAAAGAAGGCCTTGAGAGAAGGCTCTTCATGCTGAGTGTGAGCTCTGATCAACAGTCAACAAGGCTTCTGCCCTATAGCTGCATGAAAAAGTTCACTCACTGTCTACAACCAGAAACAATTTAGAAGTGGCTTTCTCCCCAGCCCTCCCATACTGGCACTGGGTTTCAGATCTTAAGTCAAGAACCCACTCATCTGTATGGACTTCTGACCCACAGAACCATAAGATGATACAGGGTGCTCTTTAAACCCTTTTTCTTCTAGTAATTCTTTGTCTAAAATTAGCAAACTAATATAGCCCATTGAAGTGTCAGCTATTAACTCCTTAAGTGTTTCGTAACTAGGATCTCTGGAAGTGGATGATTCCAAACAAGAAAATAAATGAGTGTATGTGAGGTATCTATCTAGTGGTAGAGGAAAATGACTTGGCTTTCTGACAGTTTCAGGAGAGATGTGATGCCTCCTATACATACAAAAAAAAGGCAAGGGACTTTTTTAAAAAAACGTTATGATCACTCTTGAGGTTTTAAAAGATCATCTTTACCCTTTTCTTCTTGCTGTATATTTTAAGTTTTAGGAATTCTCCATGCTCAATTTGAAACATGTGCAAAAATTCACAAGCTGTAAAGGGTTTTGTTAAGAGGCATACACAATTCTCATATGCAAATGGGACTGCATATGAAAAAATGCAGAAAGATGTCAATAAAAAATTGTACTGAGCTACCTAATGACTCTCTAAGTGACAAAACACTACACTAGAAGCTGAGTAAACTTAATCTGAAATTCATATTTTAATAGAGGCATCTGAACAAGTTGACAACCAATAGGGGAATAAAACATGCATTGTGGGCTGAAGTTACCTTGGCCAATAACCATTCTGCTAAAATTCAAGAACATTTAGAAAAAAGCTGTGATAGTATAGGATGGTATATTGATTCACAATGTAAGTGAGTCTGTCTTCAGGCAAGAACAACAATACTATTATCTTTGTGGTCTGAGGCAATACTACAAGGGGAAAGAGAAGAAGGTAGAGAGAAGAGAAGAGATCATGGGTTAGGAATCTTGAAAACATGGCCATGAGGGCTGGCCAGGTGGAGTAAGAGCAGCCTAGATGAATATGACAAATCATATTGTGGGATTATTGGCAGAGAGGTCAACATAACAGCAGAGAGGGTAGATTTCTGCCCAGCTCTAGTGCTCAGTAAGCCTTTTTATTAATATGAAATTTTTAGGTCTTTCATCTAGGAATTGAATGATCAAAGAAGCTGTAGAAACCTTCAGCTGAGGAGCCCCGGGGACTACAGTCACGGAGAACCACTTGAGTAGTGGCTCTGAGGCTCCTGACACCTCATAAACTGCCACATAGCAGTCTGTGGATTAGAGGGGGAAATCAGTGCTGCTGGTCAACCTAAGACACATCCTCACCCATGGGATTTGCTGTTCCCAAAGTTCTGTTGGCCGCCACCATGGCCCCACATACCCAAACCCACTGGCAGGTTCCTTGAGTCAGCCCTCACTTACCATCCTCCTCACAATCCACAGTTCTGTGTTAGGAGGTTTGGCGGCAGCTCTGGCCACAACCCCTACACAGGGAGTTAGCATGCAGGCAAGGACTCCTGTGAAGCTCATAGCTGGAGGTGGCATCCTGAAGCACCAGATGTGGGCAATGCTCCCCATCCTGAAAGGCTCCAGGACAAATGGGAGTGCTCCTCTTTGTAAATCTGTGGGATGAGAGCATAATTTTACTGGGGTGATCAATGGGGAGTGAGCAATGGGGAAATCATATGGCCTCACACCTGTACCTGAACCCCAAGCCACCACACCTGCTGTGGTCCCTCGCTCCCATGCTGCTACAGAGCTCCCAGCACTCAAGTGGATTCTCCCTAAGTTTTATTTTGTGCTTTGACCCAAAACTCTGATAAAAGTAAGGCAAATTTCATTATGTTTTAGGTCCATTTTATACTTAAACACTCTCAGTAGATTTTCTTGGATGCTTTTGCAGTGCTTAAGCAGGCCTTGAGAGACTACCAGAAGAATGTTTCATTGTATTCTTTTCCCAGCCCACAGGAGTAGCCTTCCTGCCAAGAATAAACAAGTCCTAACTCTGCAGACTCCTACACAACTAGGTAGGAATCTATTACTGAACTGTGCTTTCAGCTTCACTAAAATTATGTCAAAGAACAGGAACAAGTGTAGAGCGAGGGGGGGGGAAGACACCTGTTCTCTCAGAAGCCAGAATCCCCAGCAAGCTGCCTCAGGCACAGCTAGGGAAGATGGAGCAGGCTGCAGTCTATGGGCACCAGCGTTCCATTCCTGTGCACAGCCAGTCAACAGTTCCTCACACATAAACACAAACAACACCCCCCAGAGAAAAAAGAAAAAAATATCATCTTAACAAGGAATGAACACTAATCCCAATATAAGCAGAAGAGTCCTGAGTAGCTACAACTGAGCTGGGACCTCCAGAGATGACACAGACCAAGGGTAAATCTGAGGAGAGAGAGGCCCTAAGAGCTACCTGGCTCAGGTCACATTGATATTGGCAACCCCACTGCCAGGCTGGAAAGCAGCAGGGCACAAAGACTGGGAAGGACCGGTCCTTGCAGGCTTCAGCATGTGCACCAGGCTCTCCTTCCTGCCCTTCCTGACTGAGGTAGGAAAGTTCCCAGGCCTCCCAGGGTTGTTCTTAGCGCCCTTTCACTTTTTGGCTGAGGTCAAAGTCCCTGGACCCTGTGATCTGCACCCAAGGCAAAGTTGTCCCAGGGCGATCCTTCAGAACCTGAGGTAGCTGAAGTCAATAATAGGTCTCAAGCCCCTGTTCTGAGTCCACTTGGTTTCTCAGTCATTATCCTGCGAGTCAGGGGAAGATCAGAGAATGGTCTAAGGTGGTGCTAAGCTTCCAGAGCCACTCTAGCTCTGAACTCTCTGAGAACTCTCTGAAGTTACTCCCTCCACCCCTGCGCCCCAATTCTTGGTTTCACTGGCCTCAAGAGAGCTTTCAGCCCAGGAGTGGGGATCGGCCAGGCACAGGCGGAGAGGAGGCCCTCTTCTTTGCTTCTTAGCCCTAAGCAGGCTAAACTACTAGTTAGATAAAAGGGGCTTCTTAATGGTTTGGGGTGATAGAGATCGGCCCAGAGCCACAAGGGTATAAAAAACAATCAATTCTGAGACTGCATACCTCAAATCCAATGCAATCTATTCTTTTGGGGGGAGGGGTTTAGAAAATATTAGATTACTTTAATCCCTGCCAGGATTAAATTCAAGTCATCAAACTTGGTGACAAATGCCTAATTTACCAGCTGAACCATCTTGTCAGCTCCTCCAACAGTTTTGAAATTTAACAATAATACAGAAATGATTAAAAAATTCAATTTTTCCTCCTAGCCCCTGCTCCCACAATGATGACTTTGAAACTAATCATTTATTAATAGATTCCTAGGCTGTAAGCTTTAGTTCATTTCCTTACTAACTCATAACTTATGTAACCCAATGAAACTATTCTCTCTACCACACAGTTACTTACCGGTCCTCAGCCTCGTATGTCCAAGCCTGGTGCTAACCTTCTTTATTCTATCCTGAGTTCAGCCACCTGCTGGCTTATGTACATCTCCTCAAGCTCTGCTCAGATCTCATGCTTTGGGCCTCCACAGTGTTCCCTGGCGAATCTCCCTTTATCCTGAATTCATCTACCTGCTCGTTAGTTACAGCTCCTTCAGTCCCTGACTGCTTCTTCCTTACTGTCTTCCTTCAGCATCTCTCCCAGTGTGTCTCTTGAATCTCTCTTCATTGTCTCACTATTTCCCAGAATCCTCTCTTCTCCTGCCTGTGCCCCACCTCCGATTTCCTACCTCAGCTCATTGGCCATAGGTTTTTTTAGTGTCAGGTGATGCTTATAAGAGATTCTCTCTCTCTCTCTCTCTCTCTCTCTCTCTCTCTCTCTCTCTCTCTCTCTCTCTCTTCTCTTTCTTCTCTCTCTCTTAATATTTTTATTTTCTACATTCTTTGTTTACATTCCAAATGATTTCCCCTTTCCAGGATCCCTCCTCACCATATGTCCCATAAACCTTCTTCTCTCCACCCATTCTCCAATTACCTCCCTCCTTTAACTCTGTTCTTATATTCCCCTCCAATGCTAGATCAATCCTTTCCAGGATCAGGACCCTCTCCATACTTCTTCATGGGAGTCATTTGTTATGTGATTTGTGCCTTGGGTATTTAGGGATTCTGGGCTAACCTTACTTGGAACTTAAATAAAAATGGAAAAAAACAAAAGAAATTCTTCAAGAAAAAAGTGCTTTATGACTAGCAAGCCTTGGCAGGAAAAGGCATTTCAAAGCAGGCCAGAGTAACTGTGTTTGGCCCTGGAATCCCACGAGGTAGCTGGATGGAACAGACTCCTACGACTTGACATCTTAATTCCTCATGTGTGCCTCTCCCATCCCACATGCTACAAACAAATAAACTACATTATATTAAATTATTGTGTGTGTGTGTGTGTGTGTGTATATTTTTTTTGAAACAGGTTCTCACTGTGTAGCCCTGAGTAGTTTAAACTTCAGTATGTGAACTTGACTGACATGAGATCTACCTGACTCTTTCTCGTGAATGCTTCAATTAAAGGTGTGCACCAGCAAATACACAAACAACAACAAAACCCAAAGAAATTTAAATTGTGTGTGTGTGATAATCACATTTAAAGAAGACTAGTCCCTTTGAGGTGGGTATAGTAGAAGCTGAAGGGAGGAAAGGATAATGGGGAAGGAATGCATTGATAGTTTAATTTTTAAAATATACTGTCAACCTTAAAAATATAACAATAGACTGGATGTGGCCCTGTTCTTGCTTTGTACTCAATATTATATACACAGCAGATAAACATACTGAATGAGCTATACACTTGCATTACCTTAGCTATTTACTGAAATAAATTTCATCCAGCATTACATCTCAAATAAGTCATTTTCCTATCCTCTTTCTTTTCTAGTTACGCTGCTTCTCATCTTTTGCTTCAGTAACATTTTTATTGGGCTGGAAAGATAATTCAGTTGCTAAAAGGGCTTACTAATCTACCATGACAACTAGAATTCTGATTCTAGCACCAGGTAACAAGCTGAGTATCTTGAAAATGCCTGGAACTCCAGCTCTGAGGGATCTCATATTATTTTCTGGCCTCTCAGTACACACACACACACACACACACACACACACAACAATTTTATAGTAATATTTTGGCTGTTGAACTCTGACCAACATCATTAGATAAATCATATTTTTATATTGTATAGTAGTTGTGTTTTACATTCTTTTGCTCACAAGTGTTTCAGCTATACTACACACATTTCTAGGTTAGACTGGGCTATAGGATGAGCCCATGTAGAAAAAAAAAGAAAAGAAAGTTAAAGATTTTAAATTAAAGTACAAGGCAAGACAATAAATATATAAAAAATACCATTATGAAATAATTTTTTGACCCTTACTTTAGGAGAAATCTGAGGTTTGCTGGAAGGTGTCTGTAGTCATAGGCACTTCTCCACAAGATGCTTACTAGTTACAAATAGCAAAGTTGTTACTTTGCTAGGAGCAACCTGAGAGTCAGCATTTCAAAACAGATAAGATTAATGTCACCAACAACAGGAAAATTCATTATCATGCACCTTCTGACATGAGACCTAATATTTCTATAAAAATTCATAGTTTGAATCTAATCATGAGGAAGAATTAGGGACACCTAAACTGAGTACATTTTATTGGTTCCCTGCTGTTTGAAACTGTGAACCTGATAAAAGCAATGCACGACTCAGGACTCCTGTGCATAGACATTGCTGAGATAACTGTGGGAGAACGGGGTATGGATAGCAAAGCACTCAGGGGTAAAGGCTGTCACGACTTCCTTATTTCTGAGTGGCCCTCAGAATGAGAGAGATAGGAGAATGCAGGGGTGGATGGACGGAGCAGACAGGGAGCTAGAAGTACAGACTTTAGGCAAGTAGTGTCAGCAGAGATCCACAAGTAAAAGGCGCCAGGGGACTACACTGATCCTCGCTGGAGCACAGCAGAGGAGAAGATGAAGGAACGCTTGCTGCAGAGACTAACCTTCTCACTCTGGTGTAAGAAAGCTGTCCAGGCAGGGTGTTTACCGCTTCTATAGGGGTATGTTGTGGTTGAGATGTTAGGAAAATATGAATTTCCAAAACTTTACAATACCCTCATCTACAGCTGAATTTGGTAGAAACTCTTTAAATCCCAAGTACATTGAAACAGTACTTGAAATTACCAAGTTCTCTAAATCTTTATATTAGATATTCTTTATTCAAAGCTCTATTATTTACTACATTTATTTTTAGGTAGATTTGAAGCATATAAAAACTTGTGGTTTGATGACATCCTCCCTTGAAGGAGGTATAATTTACCAGTAATTAATGTAGCAGAAAAGGTGCTATTGGCATCACTTACATATATCTCAAAGTAAGTATTTTATCAGTGGTAGATTATTTTCTTAAAACTAGTTCACACCCCCTAACCAAGAGTCAGATACAGCCATTTTCAACCCATTTCAACCCATTATCAACCCATTTTCCATTTCTGTTGTGGTTTATTTCTGTGGATATTGTATATTGAGGAGCATAAGCTGTATTTGGGCTTTTGGATTTTCTTTCCAATAATCATTACTGGAGGTTCATTTAGTGACCAATTTTACTGTGTATTATTTGTAGGTATGCTCATACCCATGTAACATATTCTTCTATATTTAATTTTAAATATCTTACATTTGAAGGGCTTATAGCAGTCTCCAGTTTGAAAATATTGACAATAACAGTTGTCAAAAGAATCTGTATATATGTAAAAAAATCATTAGTTTATTTTTTAAATGATGTTCCACTGACTATAAGGACTATAGGGACTATAGGGAAAGACTATGCATTTCATTTATACATTTCAAAAGGACTAATAAATCTGGAGAAAATTTCTTAAATGAAAATGGACAGTGATAACTGTGAAATCATTATTCTCAGGATTGATTTCAACCCATCTATCTGTGGCATGCATGGTTATATAAGAGGAACATTTTCTTCGAATCACCATGGATGTGTGTTCTTTGTACTTGTTATTTAGATTACTAACTTAAGTTGTGTCCACCCTTTCTAAAGCACTGTCTCACAAGAAACCTCAGATAACCCTCCTTCTAGCTTTGCACTGTTACTCTGTAACAGTTTCCTCTGAGACTGAAGCTTTCTAGTCCACAGGAACTCTCTTTTTCAGCAGGAAGAGAAACAACTCCAACTAGCATCAAGAGTCCCTGAAAGTAACCAGACTTTCTAGGCTCTTTCTTCCAAAGAATAAACAAGGCAAGCCGCTGTGTGAATCACTCTCAAACAAGCCAAGCTGCAAAGACTCAAAACCCAACCCAGCTATGTGAAATAGATATAGATCAACTGCGTCCCTTGGGAAGCACTCTCTGTCCAATATGTTGAGCTGCCTGAAAGGAGGGTTCTGGGTTCCCAAAATTTTCATGATGTTGCCAGTTCTGGGGTGGACTTTGATGATGCGATTGTTTTTGAATCATTTGTTCTCCTGTGAGTAAGCTCTCACTAGTATTTCTGTAAATAACTCCAATAAAACTCACTGTTTTATTAATTATACTTGTGTGGTATACATACTTTTGTCTGTTTTGCGCTCTCTATCTGGGGTAAGAAGCAGAAGTTTTGTAATACAACTGTTTACTGAGTTTACTTAAAAGTTTACCAACCATTAAAATGTAAGGCAAATAATCATAACTTTCAAGTTCTTTGTAAAGTGCATATTTTACAGACTCTGGACTAAGTTGGTGCAATAATTGTAACTTCCAAATGTCCCATAGACACCCCTCTCTTCAAACACCTGAGGCTATAGCCATGAGTAATAATTATATTCTCCAAAGGTCCCATAGACACCCCTCTCCTCAAACATCTGAGGCTATAGCCAAGAGTGGTAGCTTCTCTTGTGGGTCTGGGTCCATTCAGAGATTCACCAATATAACTAAAGTTTTCTTTTTAGAAAAAAATCGATGCTTTTTATTTAAAAAATAATAATAATAAATTGACAGGAACAAACCAGAAAGAGTTCTGTAGGTGAGGCCTCTAGTCAGCTGTGGACAGTTCAAGGATTAGGAAGACAAAAGCACAAAGGTATAATTTTAGGGAGCCAATTTAACTCATTTCCTGTCTGGGTGCAGGTAAAGATTGATTATGTAGCAGACACCCAGTAGGTGACTCAGCCATCCAAGCAAGCAATCATTTCACACAAAAGTGAAACTTGGCAGTTAGCCTGTTTAATCTTGTGACCCATTACCTATTCTTTGTAAGAAAAGCTGAAGTAGTGAATCATTTAACAGCAATCAAAAGCATCTAATAATAGCCTAAGCGCACAGGGAGGTTGTCTTTCTTAGGCAAGTTAGCTGACAGGGTATATTCAAGATAGGGACAATATCCTCATGGATTATACAAGCTAAAAGCAATTTTGTTTTCACAAGCCTTTACAGCCCAGTAAATTATCATTTAAACAGTATGTCCACCATCACACTGTTCATAACCTGATGGTGAATCCTTGTTGTTGAAGACACCAATAGTATAGTCAATGTGAAGAGACACAAGGAGCCTGCCTCTGCACTTCCCTGCTGCGCAGGGGTAGAGAAGTTAAAGCTCCTTCCGTCCCCCTTATAGGCACCTCTGTCCTTTGGAGATGACCAGGAACCTGAGACTAGATAGGTCTGGAATCTTGTGAAAGCACAGTGCTCTTATTCTGCTAAGGAACATAACAATAAGACAATCCTAATGACATATTGTTCTCCCCATAGATTGGTTCCTTGATCAATTCACATCAGAGGAGCTTCTTTTAGAAGATGTTAACAGACAAAGAGATTCACGACTAGTACTGTGCAGGGAGTGATGCAGCCCTCACGGCTCAGGGTTCTGCAACAAAGAGGAGGCAGAAACATTGTAAGAACCTGTATTGACTGTTGACTCTAAGGAAACAGTGTCTTCCATACACAATAGAAACTGATGCACATATGAAATCAGAGTGACTGTGGAGTCATGCACATGACCCACACAGGCACCCCAACACTGAGAGGGTTATGGTCAGACTAGGTAGCTTTCAGGTAGTTAAAATAGCTAGAACCTAGATCCCTGGGGCACTCTATCACCATGTCTGAGTCTGAACTGGTCATAGACATGGGTCCCACGCCGTAACTAAGAAACTATCTGCCATTGACATAAGCTGGCATAGGGAAAATCAGTTTTCTCCAATAGAGTTTCACTTAGTATAGCATCTATATTTCAGGGCAGGTTTGCTGCGCAGAATTAGAAAACCAGAGAATATAGAACTCATGAATTTTTGTGGGAACACTTTCCTTCATTTTTTAAAACGTTGTTTATATTATTGTTTTTTGTTTGTTTTGATTTTCATGTGTGTGTGTGTGTGTGTTATTCTTAAAAAATGGAGAATATAAATCTGCGTGGCTAGAGAGGTAGAGAGAATATGTGAGGAGTGTTCTCCATTTTACCTTTATAATCTCCATTTTCCTATGCATCACCTCTGTCTCCTCTCTATCTAGAGGCAGTTAGTCCTTTGTCTTCCATGGAAAAGTTTCTGGGAACCTGATGTCAAATGTCACCTGTGCATACTTCCCTGAGAAGTGGAATCTGGCTGCGGTGCAACACCAAGAGAAGGTATTTTATGAAACTTGCAAGGAGAGTTACCAGAATTAGGAGCTACTCATTTGGAGGCTTCTATGAGACATTTCTGGATATTCCTCCAGGCCACTGAGAGAGACAAGTAGCTGTCTAGACCTGCTGACAGTGAAGGCCTCTCTCTGCCTTGCCCAGTGACAATCTTCTAGTATAAGAATGAGGCTCTTTCCTGAAAGGCTCTCTGCTGAAATCCAGAAGACCCAGGTATGGGGCAGTGCATAAGACTGCGTGCCTCTTGCTCAGCTTCCAGAAGATGCTCATGGCCACTGGATTATATCCGAGAAGAAAGGAGGCACAGGACAAGGAAAGCACTGTATATTTTACATCTTTACGTTTACTATCTTTCTCATCCTCTGGGACTTTCTACTTAGGACTCTGTCACTTTTAGGGTACTGGTATACATATGAAATAATTCTGGTAATATCTTTGCTATGTAAACTTCCTATCTGCCTAAATGTGTAAAATTGCATCTCTAGTCCATATTTGTTTAAAGCATAACCTCAATGAGACGTTAAAATGAAAGTATATGTGGAAAGCAAGATTCTAGGCAGACTGCGCATGCCCGGGCAGCAGACTGATTGCAGTACCCTCCTCTAAGTCCCATCCTCAAAACCCCTTCTTCTATCGGTTTAATTTTAATTTAAAACATTACTTAATTTATATTTAATTTTTAATTTTGGGTGGAAGTTTCCAGGGGAAAGAGTAGATGTGGTCAGACTAGAAAAGGAGTGTTACTGGGTGGCACGATGGAAATTCACAGAGAATCAATAAATACCATATGTTTTGAAAAGGAAAAAAGTTAGACAACCCAAAAAAGACAATAACAAAAGAAGAAAAGAAAGCTAGGATTCTCTTTAACAACTAGCTTCCAGAAATAACGTCCACAGGAAGAAAGTCATACTAGTATTACTCAAAAAAGAGGAAGATAGGCCAAGAAATAGGTTCCTAAATTTAGAAAGTGTCTTAATTTATTACTGTTGCTATGATAAAACACTGATGAAAAGCAACGTACAGAGGACAGGTTAACACTTCACAATATACTCCTTGTTACAGTTAACTACTGAGGAATGTCAGGGCCCAAACTGAAGCAATGCAGGAATCTAGAGGAAAGAACTGAAGCAGAGGCTGTGTAGGAGTGCTGCCTCATGACCTGCACCTCATACCTTCCTTTATCTCAATATAGCTCAAGGGTGGCACCATCCTGCAGATCTTGTCCTTACAAACTCCATTGTTAATCAGGACAATATCCCATAGACTTCTCTAGACAATCGGCCAATCTGGTGTTACAGTTTCTCAACTAAAATTCCTCTTCTCACCAACTTGTCTTATTCATTTTCTATTGCTTTAATAAAGCACTGAGATTAAAGCAGCTCATAGAATGAAATACTTATTTGGGAATTAGATATCCAGAGAGATTAATGTCCTTCACAGTCATGACAGAGGAGCATAGCTGCAGGAAGGTAGGACAACCAACAGGAAGCAGAGAGCTGGTGGCTCTCATCTTAGGCAGCAAACACAAAGCACAGAGAGTACACTGCAAATGGCACCTGCCTTCTGTGACCTTAAATTTAATCAATGACAAACCTCCTATGAGGAGGCCAAGCCACTTCAACCACCCAAAAGTTGTCACAAAGATGGTGTCATATATTGTGATGCCTGCAGTTACACGGCCATCCCATTCAAAGCATCAAAATAAAACTTTGCCTCTGTCCCCAAACCCCTGCAAAAAAATCACCAATTCAAGAAACCTTGGAAGTCATTGCTGTGATTCACCAGTCATTATGGCAGCATATCAGTTCTGAAATGTTACATTGCTTTAGTAGTTTCCCCATTCTTTGCAATATATATGAAATTTTAACTAGGTTAAGTTAGTTGCAAAGAACTTAGAGTCTCCATTTCAGACATAGACTTCATTTCACAGTTTCATATCTGCTTGTAGTTACTGCTACTTTCCTTATCATTTTGGATACCAATTTTTTATTATCCAATCTTTTTTTGGCCATGTGGTGTTACAGATATCTATCATACATATCATGATTGACAACTGTGTAGATATATTTGGATAGAATAACAATATCGTTGTGACCATAACCAAAAGAGGTCAGATGACATAAAGACATCAGTAAATACTGCTGGTAAGTCACTTGTTATGATAAAAAAACATGAATGGCCACAGTGGGAAACCACAGATGCTCATACTACAGAAGTAAAGATTTCATCTGATGCTCCTCAGGTGGAAGGTCCTACAAGTTAAGAGAACTTTTAATTAATTATCACAGGGAACGAACAATAATATCATTCCTTGATTTCATAAATGTGTAAATATCAGAACAGCATTTTAGCATATCATGGTATTAAAGCATTGGAAAATATTTTAAACAACACTTAAATTATGTGGTTATATGTATATATACATAGGTAAGCATACAGACACACATATATACATACATACATACATACATACATACATACATACATGTATGATAAGGGAATTCTTTGTTTAAACCCTGTAAGAATTCCAGAATATTACTTGCTATATTTCTATCCTTTTCTTCCCATGGTCCATAAGTCATTTAGAATAACTTAGATATGAAATTATTTTTAAAAAAGTTCACTTAGAAACAATTATTTGATTTAAAAATGCCCTAAACTTACTTACTACAAGATTAAACCATGTGACAGCAAGCTGTGCTATCCTTGTACAAAAACAATGATGTTTGAGAGATGATCTTGCCAAATGCCTAGCATTTGGTATAAATATTAATTTGCATGGGATCTACCACAACACATATGTGAGAATCTTAACCTGCAATATTATTCAAATTCAGATATAGTGTTAACTCAAGTAATTCTTTGTGTAGATTCTTTGTTCATAAAATATACTGAAAAACGAGTCTTATCTGAAATGGGGTGAATCTATCATCTGAGAATGTTTGTACAATGAAATTTTTATGTTTCCTTTAGCAGGGGAAAATGAAACAACTTCAACATATATCTTTTCACAATGGAAATTTCCTCATGACTGAAGAAGTTGCTGGTCATTTTATTTCAATGTTCCCTTCTACCTCCCTCTTAACCACAGCAGAAGAGATTATTATGAGAAACAACTTCAGTTTTATATTTAACCATATTGTTACATAGTTTCACTCACTATATTTATTTTATGTTGTGTATTACACATTCTTATCTATTAATATTAATAAATGGTATTAAATTATGTTATTGCTTAGACTCCAATTTGTCTGATTCATGATTCTCCATAGTCTTTGGAAAATGGCATTTTCAGTATTCTCCTTCACCTCTGTTACTTAGGCACCTGTATTCCTGTGACAGATTCATGTTAGTATTTGTTTCTTCCAAAGTTCCAAAAATGGGCATTCTATGTACTGCTCAATAAATGAAAGGTAGGGATTTATCTACCCAAATTCTTCCATATTGTCACTATAAAATACTCCCCATGGCTAAGTGTCAACTATTTAGTTGTACAATAAAATCAGACTCACTCCTGTGCATTGGAGCAACACTTTTTTAAAAGAAAATAGTATTCCTATTTCTGTAAAATGGTGCTCTAGAAAATTGTTTACATTAGGAAAAATAGCTCATTATTTGAGGGCTCAAGATATCATCAAAGAGCACTTGGGATGTCAGGAGGTTGTAAATAGTGAAATCCTTTACCTAGTTGAGAAGCAGAGGATGATGAATATTCATATTCAGTAAGCTTCTTCCTTTTATACATTCGAAGAACCATGAAAGGAATTGTAGAACCCAGTTACATTGTTAGTTTGCCCATATCAGTTCCTTAAGCAGAGACATTAATACATTATATATATCCTGAGTTTTGCAAGCAAATGGATGAAATTAGAAAATATCATCCTGAGTGAGGTAACTCAGACACAAAATGACACACATGGTATGTAATCAGTAATAAGTGGATATTAACAAAAAAGACAAAGAAATACAGAATACCAAAGATACAGTCCACAGAACTCAAGAAGTTAAACAAGCTGAAGGTGAGGATGGCTCAGTACCACCAGAGTAAGAAGAAAGCAATCACAAGGGGGTAGGGAAAGAACTGGGAGGGAACGTGGACAGATGGGAGCTTGGGTGGGGGGAGGGGATCCTGGTCTGTTATTGGGTGACAGAAAAGGACTGAAGCCCTGAGGGCCAGCAGAAAAAAATGGTAACAGGCAACCTCAGGAAGTAGGATGTTGTGGGGGGAGCTTGCAGAATGTACCAGAGATGGGAGGTGAGAGGCTTTCAGGACTCAAAGGGCAGGACCTCAGATGAAATCCCTACAGTAGAGAGAGGAAACTTATAGAGCCTGCCTCCAGCAAGAAGACAGGGCATCAAGTGAGGGATAGGGTTGCCACCCCACAGACAAACTCTGACCCACAATTGTTCCTGTCTGAAAGAACTGCAGGGATGGACATGAAGAGGAGACTGAGGAAAAGAAGGACCAGGGACAGGCCCAAAGTGGGATCCAGCTCAAGTGGAGGCCCCAAGGCCTGACACTCTCCTGAGGCTATGGAGATTTAAGAATAAGGGTGCCATCATGACTGGCCTCCGAAAGACCCAATAAGCAGCTGAAAGAGTCAGATGCAGATATTTGCACCCAACCAATGGACAGAAGCTGCTGACTCCCATGGCTGAATTAGAGGAAAGTTAGAAGAATGAGAACAGGAGGGTGACTCAGTAGGAGAAAAAGCACTCACAATTAACTTGGACCCCGAGGTCTCTCAAAACACTAAACCACCAACCAACCAGGCAACATACAGCAGCTGATACGAGGCTCCCCACACATGTACAGCAGAGGACAGCTGGGTCTGGTTTCAGTCAGAGAAGGTGCTGCCCCAGGGGATTTAGAGATCTGGTGGGATGGAGCGGGGGTGTGGTGAGGGTGTTAGGCACATCCTTGTGGAGACTGGGGTTGAGGGGGAGGAGGTATGTGAAGTGGAACAGTCAGAGTGCAGATGATGAGAATAAAATCTGGAGTGCAAAAATAGATAGATATTCTATCTATTTTCTTAGGAACCACCAGACTGATTTCCAGAGTGGTTGTACCATTTTGCAATCCCACCAGCAGTGGAGGAGTGTTCCTCTTTCTCCACATCCTTGCCAACACCTGTTGTCTCCTGAGTTTTTAATCTTAGCCATTCTGACTGGTGTGAGGTGAAATCTCAGGGTTGTTTTGATTTACATTTCACTAATGACTAATGCTGTTGAACATTTCTTAAGGTGCTTCTCAGCCATTCAAAGTTCTTCAGGTAAAAATTCTTTGTTAAGCTCTGTACCCCCATTTTAATAGGGTTATTTGGCTCTCTGGAGTCTAGCTTCTTGAGTTCTTTGTATATATTGGATATTAGCCCTCTGGGCTCAAAGCCAGGGCTTGAGCAGAGAAACAGGAACAAAGAAATGCATTACATTGCCACCAGAGAATCTTTAGAGTGAGGACCCAGCTGTAGTTTTCCTCCTCCCAAGTGCAAAATGTGTAAAGTGTAAACAGAAAGTAAACCTGCAGTTTTAATTGAATCATCCTCCTGCCCCCCAGTGTCCAGAGATAGACAAGTGTAGAGACAATCCTGGCTTTTCTATTGCCTACCTGCTTGTTCAACATAAGGAATGGGGTGAATCAAGAAGGGACCAGCTTCCTTTCCTTATAGCTCTAGGGTAGTACTTGGAGTCATTCATTCCCACAGCTGCCAGTGTCCCCAAAACTAATTCACTAATTGATCAGAGAAGTCGTTCACTCCTCAGCCTGACTTAAGACTAAGAAACACCATCTATCTGTTGATTATGTGGCATATATATATATATATATACTATTTATATAAGTATATTTCTATGTAAATAAAAAGTCAGGCATTGTTCTAATCAGCCTTTATATGTGACATTGTTGCTTTTCTTCATAGCTTTTACTATTTTGATTCCTCTGCACATGTAATATTTGAGTATTATGTGTCTACTTGATGATCTGTATGCTTTTAATACTTTCACAGGTATCTCTTATTTGGGGAATCTGTTTTCTGACAAATCATATACAAACAGTTAATTCATTGTATTCAATAGAGTCAGTAAACACTAAGACTTATCTAAGGTCCCTAGGTTTTAGTCTTGAGAGTCCCTCCTCTCAGGTCTCTGATACATTCTAGAGGTTCCCCTCAACTTCCAACTTCCCAAGGTTGCCTGTTTGCATTCTTTTTGCTGGCAATCAGCATCTCATTTCCTGTTTCCTGGTTCCCCTCCCTGAAAGTCACATAAGCCCTCTTCCCTCCCCCTGTTCACCAATCAAACCCCTCCTGCTTCCCTGTCCTGGTATCCCCTACACTGCTGCATCGAGCTTTGCCAGGACCAGGGCCCACTCATTCTTTCTTCTTGGACATCATTTGATATGTGAATTGTGTCTTGGGTATTCCAAGCTTCTGGGCTATATCCACTTATCAGTGAGTGCATACCATGCGGGTTCTTTGGTGACTGGGTTACCTCACTTAGGGCGATATTTTCAGTTCCACCTTTTTGCCTAAGAATTTCATGAATTCATTGTTTTAATAGCTGAGTCGTATTCCATAGTGTAATTAGGCCACATTGTCTGTAGCCATAGTTCCATTGAGGGACATCTGTGTTCTTTCCATATTCTATTACAAATGAGGCTGCTACGAACATAGTGGAACATGTGTCCTTATTACATGCTGGGGAATCCTTAGGGTATATGCCAAGTAGTGGTAGCCTTTTTAACAAATGGTGCTGGTTCAACTGGAGGTCAGCATGCAGAAGAATGCAAATTGATCCATTCTTATCACCTTGTACTAAGCTTAAGTCAAGTAAATCAAGAGTCCCTACATAAAACCAGACAGACAGAAACTAATAGAAAAGAAACTGGGAAGAGCCTTGAGCACATGGGCACAGGGGAAAATTTCCTGAACAGAACACTTATAGCTTATTCTGTAAGATGAAGAATTGACAAATGGGAATTCATAAATGTACAGTTTCTGTAAGGCAAAGGACAGTGTCAATTGCACAAAATGGCAACCAACAAGTTGGGAAAACATCTTTAACAACCTTACATCCAACAGAGGACTAATATCCAATATATACAAAGAAATCAAGAAGTTAGACTCCAGAGAGCCAAATATCCCAATTAAAAACTGGGATACAAAGTTAAACAAAGAATTCTTACCTGAGGAATATCGAAAGGCTGAGAAGGACCTAAAGAAATGTTCATGGATTCTGTTGGCAAGAATTTTATTGAGTATTTTTGCATCGATGTTCATAAGGGAAATTGGTCTGAAGTTCTCTTTCTTTGTTGGATCTTTGTGTGGTTTTGGTATCAGTGTAATTGTGGCTTCATAGAAGGAATTGGGTAGTGTTCCTTCTTTTTCTATTTTATGGAATAATTTGAAGAGTATTGGTGTTAACTCTTCTTTGAAGGTCTGATAGAATTCTGCACTGAAATCATCTGGTCCTGTGCTTTTTTTGGTTGGAAGACTTTCAATGACTCCTTCAATTTCTTTAGGCGTTATGGACTGTTTAGATGATCTATTTGGTCCTGATTTAATTTTGGTATTTGGTATCTGTCAAGGAAATTGTCTATTTCCTCCAGATTCTCCAGTTGTGTTGAGTACAGGCTCTTGTAGTAGGATCTGATGATTTTTTGGATTTCCTCAGTTTCTGTTGTTGTATCTCCCTTTTCATTTCTAAGTTTGTTAATTTGGATACTTTCTCTGTGCCCTTTGGTCAGTCTGGCTAAGGGTTTATCTATCTTGTTGATTTTCTCGAAGAACCAGCTCCTGGTTTTGTTGATTCTTTGTATGGTTCTCTTTGTTTCTACTTGATTGATTTCAGCCCTGAGTTTGATGATTTCCTGCCTTCTACTCCTCCTGGGTGAAATAGCTTCTTTTTGTTCCAGGGCTTTCAGGTGTGTCATTAAGCTGGTAATGTATGCTCTCTCCATTTTCTTTTTGGAGGCACTCAGGGCTATGAGTTTTCCTCTTAGCACTGCTTTCATTGT
This sequence comes from Apodemus sylvaticus, assembly GCF_947179515.1. Classification (NCBI taxonomy): domain Eukaryota; kingdom Metazoa; phylum Chordata; class Mammalia; order Rodentia; family Muridae; genus Apodemus; species Apodemus sylvaticus. The sequence continues at coordinate 3,073,676 of NC_067484.1, forward strand.
GTCCCATAGATTTGGGTATGTTGTGTCTTCATTTTCATTGTGTTCTAAAAAGTCTTTAATTTCTTCCTTTATTTCTTCCTTGACCAAGGTATCATTGAGTAGAATATTGTTCAATTTCCACGTGTATGTGGGTTTTCTGTTGTTTTTGTTGCTATTGAAGACCACTCTTACTCCATAGTGATCTGATAGGAGGCATGGGATTAGTTCAATCTTCTTATATTTGTTGAGGTCTGTCTTGTGACCAATTATATGGTCGATTTTGGAGAAGGTACCATGAGGTGCTGAGAAAAAGGTATATTCTTTTGCTTTAGGATAGAATGTTCTATATATATCTGTTAAATCTAATTAGACACATGATGAACGATTCTTTGCTAACAACATACATGTATTGGTCGGCCTTATATTGCATAGCTGAACTGCATTTGTCAGGACTCCATGGAGAGAAATGCACCAAAAACCATCTGGTGGCATGCCATATTTTCTTACCACTTCTGCAGACTCGGGCTTACTGGCAGTGTGATGTCAGCTGAAGCAAGACCCGTGGGGGACAGGATATGCTTGGAGGATATAAATAGGTCTCACAGGGCCTGGAGAAATGGCTCAGTGGTTAAGAGCATTGACTGCTCTTTGGGAGATCCTGAGTTCAAATCCCAGCAACCACATGGTGGATCACAACCATCCATAATAAGATCAGATGCCCTCTTCTGCTGTGTCTGAAGACAGCTACAGTGTACTTACATATAATAAATATAATCTTTAAAATAAATAGGTCTCACAGACAGTGGCGGAGGATGAGCTTGACTTGCTTACAGCACCAGTTAGTGCAAATCTTGTGGGTCTCGTGTCTTCACTGATCTTCACTACCCAGAGAGGCACAGCCCAGAACTTCTCCTGGTCCTCCCTGGTCCCTCCTGTTAACTTGTGCTGAGACTGAAGCCTGGCTGTCCCTGCTAGGTAGTGCCACCACAGTTGATTTATGTTTGCTGTCCCTACTCTACCAAACCAGACTGCTGGTACACCTATAAAGTGTTCGGGTATGAATGGAGCTGCCATCTCTAACCATGAAGTAAACTGCCGATTTCCAGACAACACAGACAGGAGTTGCTCCAAAGAACCATTTCTAACCAGGTCCACTTCCCCTGTATCCTTCCCCCACCCCCACCACCCCTGCTACCTCTGGTAGGTGGTGGGCTAAAAGGAGGTTAAAGTGTTTAAGAACCATTACTAAAAGTAAGGTTTGAAAAAATTAACATTACAACCTGTACTATCCTTTTCTTTATAGATACATAACTATATGTATATTGTTTCTGAATCTCCATCATCAGTTAAGGAACAGAGAATGGATGCACAGTAAGAAAGGACATAACAAGTGTCTTAACTACCAATAGCTAACGATGTTTGGGTGACATAAGCTAGATCTGATGATTGAAAGGTGAAAGCATTCTTAATATGTGTGTGTGTGTGTGTGTGTGTGTGTGTGTGTGTGTGTACATATATATCTATCTTGATATATATGTGTATGTTTAGTGAAATATTAAAAAAGTAGAACCGCCATGTTCCCGCTCTTGCCCTGCTACTGTCTGGACAACCTGTTCTTATCTTGTTGGGATTCACTGGCCTGGAGCTCCGGAAATGTCTCCACCCAGCTCGCTAGGTTCCCACTGGCAAGTCACTACCATGCCAATCCGTGCTTCAAATCCCCCATGGCCTTTGTGGTGCACATGTGGCAAACCCAAGCTTTCCTGCTGTAGCTTTCTCTCTTAAACCCAGATGAGCTGCTGAGTGAAGGAAAATGCAGCACAAATTTAGTTCAGAAACAACTGATAACTCAATCTCTGGGTGCCACAACTAGACTCTAATCTTGCAAGCCCTATTAATACATGATTTCTCCAGTGGTGAATCCTTGGGGATCTGCCATGATACCAGGAAACTGTAGCAGCTATATCTAACCCATATGCTGTCCCCGTTCCAAAAAGACTAACTCTCTCCTGCTTCATTTTGTGAAGTTATCATTTCTCATGTCTAGCTCACTAGGAAAACCACAACTCAGAAGTTAGTAAGTGGCCAAGGCTTCCTCACTCTTAACATTGTTAAGCAGGTCTGGAGCAGACAGACACAAAGATAGACCGGATCACTGGACCACAAATTAGAATAGGCAGGGGGAAGTTTGCCTGGGTCGGCCTTCTAACCAGAAGTCATCCTGAAGGAATCTTGAGTCACAAGTAGTTAAACTGATCCTTTTAAGAGTTACTCCCATGCTAAGGCCCTGCAGTTCCTGAGAAGCTGTCTAGTCTTCAGGTGTGTGCACTTAGAAAGGGAAGGGAAGGGAAGGGAAGGGGAGGGGAGGGGAAGGGAGGGGAGTGGAGGGGAAGGGAGGGGAGGGGAGGGGAAGGGAGAGGAGGGGAGGGGAGAGGAGGGGAGTGGAAGGGTGGGGGAGGGGAGGGGAGAGGAGGGGAGGGGAGAGGAGGGGAGTGGAAGGGTGGGGGAGGGGAGGGGAAGGGAGGGGGGAGGGGAAGGGGAGGGAAGGGGAAGGGGAACTTAGGTATTTTCCTTCAGGATTTTGAAGTTGAGTCATTGACTTGAAGAGGATACTTACAGCATTAAATATGGAAATGATATGAGGGACAGCAATATACAGGTTCTTTAGGATGCTACCACGCCCATGGTCGTTCTTGTCAATACTGTTACTGGATTTTGTTTAATTTTTCCATGGGTGGTATCTCACTATGTTGCCTAAGGTAGTCTTTAACTTGTGGGATCCTACTATGTCAACCTGCCAGGAGACTGAGACTACAAGTACTTAGCAGCCCTGTAAATTTGTTTTTGGAAAATAAACATATCTTTCAGTTTTTGTTTATTGGAAATGATATCTGCAACTTTTTCACAGTTGGTATCTTTTATGAATATACTGTGTATATTGTGTGTGTTGTGTCTGTATCTATGTTTGTGTGGGTGTACGCATGCTGTTGTGTGAAATTCTCATGGCATACAGCAGGGTGGCATACAGCGTTTTGATACTTTGTCTTTCTAGCTGCTATGCTGGTTTTAATCAGGAAGCCTGTGCTTTTCAGCCGCCTGCAGAGGGTTCTGCTCTCCAGAGGCTATATGGCTTCCTTAAGTTTTCAGGACTAGTTGGTAGAAGAATTGGAATTTGAACCCAGATTGGCTTTGAGCTTTCTTTTTAGGACAGCACAGAGCCACTATTCACTCTCAGCCACAGTTGGCATGGATTGTCTCTTTTTCTCATTTTCTTCCACTGTCTCTCTGGTCAAGATGGGTCTTAGACTCTGTGCTCAGAACACAGAATTAGCATTTAGTAGGCAGTCTGTACTGAAATACTGGAACACCAGGAACACATACTGTTTGCTATCATAAAGAAATATTTAAAGTGTACTGATACCAGAGTATATGTGTTCATAGATACTGTCAAAGTATAAGAAACTATGTAATAATATCTAAGTGTTATATTTCTGTAGTTTAAGAGTCAAAACCCAAAAAATATAAGGTTTAATTTTGTAGTGATTTCTTGATGCCCAGGGCACACAATCAAGTGCAGGCCTCTTGGGTTGGAGGCTGTGGGCTTCACTCAGGAGCACAGTGCCTGTCTCGCTGGTGGGCACTGCTCCAGTCTCTCTCCAGAGCATGGCAGCTGTTTTAATTGTACTCCCCTAAAGAAAAGGCAGACAGGAGGGTTTCATGGTTTGTTTGTCTGTTTATTGTTTTGGGTAAATTTAACCAGCAATCTAGTCGAGCAGTGGTAGTGCAAGTCTTTAATCCCAGCACTCTGACACAAAGGCAAGTGGATCTCTGAGTTCAAGGCCAGCCTTGTCTACAGATTGAGTTCCAGGACAGCCAGGGCTGCACAGAGAAACCCTGTCTATAAAAGCATACCTCCCCCACTCCAGTGGCAATCTAGTGAAAACTTATTTTAAATTTTAAATAGTTTATCCTTTAAAACAAATTCAGGCAGAATATCATGTAGCCCAGACTAGCCTTCAACTAGGTAGCTGAGAATGACCTTGATCTCTCGACCCTCCTGCCTCTTCCCCTCACGTCTGGAAATTACAGCCAAGCACCACTATGCCTGGCTTTAAATAACCTATTTCTGCAAACAGACAAGAGCCCTCTCCTGCTCCTTTACAGACCCCAAGCATAAAATAAAATTTAAGCATTTTTTAAAGGAAAATATTACACCAATAGTCTATTACAACAGTTGCTTGTAATTTTTTCTCTCAAAGGTTAGTCCTACTCTCTCTATTAATTTACACCATTACAAAAACACTTTAGCGTCAAGATATTCAAATGTTCATTTTCCACAAAATGTTTGAAGGTTCCTCAGTAGATCCCAGGAATTTATTTCAATGGAGTCTTTATTTGGTCAGTCAATAATTTAACCAGCAGTTGTTGAGAGCCAGTTATATGCTAGACACTGGCTTGGTGTTGAGGGGGACAAGACTCAAATGCACTGTAGCTCTACTCAACAGTCTTTTGACAGACATTGAAAACTCACATGTCCCTGGTACAAGCAGCTACGTTCCTCCAGGCCTTATTAAATATCTCTGGTACGTGTGGGTCACCTGATGAAGGTTACCCTATTTAATACGATGAATGCCTGCCTGAAGGCTTGTTTTGCTGTTATTGCTGTTTTGGTTTTGTCTTAAAACTTCTTAATAATCTAGCAAGAAGGTCATATCAACTCTTTGGTTCTGCAAAGTCTGCTGTATGCAGCCAAATATTAACTAGAGCAAGGGTGGTGTAGGGATGTAAGTGACTTAAACTCTGTACCACACAATTCAGTGGCATTCACACTTGGATATCGAGAGTATAATTAGATTAGAAAACCATACTTGCTGGGGTCAAAGGCAGCTTCCAGATCTCCAATGCTCTTCCCAAGTTTGAACACTCAAGGTGAAAGAATTGCAAGGTGTCCCAGATTGGGGAGAATTATTATCATTGAGAACTTATTCACAGGCCCACTCCTAGCTGGTACAGACTGTAGTTTGTGCAAAGGCTGAAGGTGTTCTTCCTCACCACATTTATTCTGCAGCACATTGCCCCTGGAGAGACAAAAGGAGAGGCTGTGTGTGTGTGTGTGTGTGTATCAGAGTGGGGGGGGGGGCAGGAATGCAGCAGGCACAACTCTGTCTTAGCTACTTTTCTATTACTATGCGGAGACACCATGACCAGTGCAACCTATTATTATTTCTTTTATCCTAATGTCTTTAAACACTGTTGAACTGACATTGGCTAGGATCCTAGTTTTTTTTTTGTTTTTTTTTTTTTTTTTTTTTTGTTTTGGTTTTGGTTTTGTTTCTAAGACCGAATTTCTCTGTGTGGCCTAGAACTCAAAGAGATCTGCCTGTTTTTGTCAGTGCTGGGATCAAAGGTGTGAGCCACAACTGCCAGGCTGGTTTCCTGTCTTTTGTCGTTTTAAACAAAGCTCCCAGGAATGACAGTGCTGCTTTCCTCAAATAGAAATACACCTATGCTTTTCTAGAAATTCAAAGGGTACATGCTTTTGTAATTACTACACATGCTGCCAAATGGTTTTCTGACCATTATGGCCCGGAAAACATGGCAACAGTAACCGGAAGTTGTCTGGTTATGCTTTATCCACACACAGGAAGCAGAGAGAGGGGGAGAGGAGGGATAGGGAGAAGGAGAGGGAGACAGGGACCAGGATGTGGGGTCCCTAGGGATGTGTTTCCTCCAGGAAAGTTCTACTCCTGAAGACTCAATAGCACCTCCCCCCACAAATAGCACCACAAAGTACAGCAGAAAGATGTCTCTTACCTGAATTACCACTCAGATGGACCAGTTTATACTTTCCACAGCAGTACATGGGTGTGGCTGCTCTCCACACTTTTGTGCAGGAAAGTATTAAAATGGTAATTATTGACTTCAGTAACTATTATTCCAAGTTGCTTTTCTATAATGTCTTAAGAAGAAAGCACATTTTGTCACACTCTGAGTGCAAACAATGGTGGGTAATGATTTAGCATCACAATTTCCTTGGTTAGGGCCTGGAAACTCACTTGTGCTATCTGTCTAATGTCATGTAGCAAATAAATAAAATTAGTACTGGGTCTGGAGCTCCAGTCTCCAGCTCTGACCTAGAACTTTTGGTAGTCAAATAAAGCATCTGTAACATTTGCCAGATGCTAAACTTCTTGCATCTATAATTATATGGCGCCTAAGATTGGCTTTACTTTGAAGGTAAGGGCCAGTGTAGACTGCTCTCAAAGTCCTGGACTTAAAATGGGTTCCTGACTTAGCACTCCCATTAGCTGTGAACACATGGTTGTGCCAACATGACTTTACATTTTAAGATTATTAAGCATCAGATACCCCCAAAAGTACAATATGTAACTTACATCTACAGGATAACTAAAGGCATCTAATTGGACTCTAGGCCCATTTAATAATAGGGAATTCATACCTGATACTGTAAACCTATCCAGCTACCAATGACTGGAGTGGTCATAGAACCTACAAGAGAACCTACTCCTGCCATTTTCCCAAAACACCATAATGTCTAACTGGATTCTGAATATTCATTCCTCTGTGTCCACAGAAAAGTCATTGATGACACAGTAGCACACACTAGATTCAAACATGGACTTGAATATACACCAGAAGGAGGCTGTCTAGTTGTTTTCTCTCGTGGAACACCTGTTGTGGGGCAACCTCTGCTTCCTAGAAGTCAGGAAGAGCAAGAAGGAATAGTACCAACTCTGCACCAAGAAAGCTTTCATCCCCATGTGGAGATGTAAACAAACATTAGTTTCAGAAGTCATGGATCCTTTTAGCCTAGTCCTTCATGATGCAGACAACATTGTTCTATACTTTTGAAATAAATTTAAAACTCTTAACATTAGCCACCATTTACTGAGGTCTTAATGTGTGGGGTAGAAAGCTGTTTTCTTTGACTTACAAACTGGCTCTTACAAGGTCTCTATTAAGGGGTACGGCTATTACTTTGTTTCAGATCAACTCTAGCACACAGAAACTAAATACATTTTCTATAGCAAACCACTTCATTATGCTTTCCATAATGAATCCCTCAACTGAGGCTCTGAACTCAAGGAGTCTGATTTCTAAGCATGTACTCTTAATCAGCAAGTATAAATTTCCGTATTTTCTTTTTTTTACCTAAGGGTAAGTTTTCTTCCAATTCTAAAATGAGATATGATTTATATCTATAGAACTCACCCCTTCAAGTCCCTCCCTCAAATGTCTTTTACGATTTATTTTAGCCAAGCATGGTGACACACAACTTCAGACTCTGTACTTGGACACCTTTAATGCATTTACTAACTGAAGAATATTGAGGTTGTTTTGACCTTTTGAATATTATGAAACATGTCTTACAAATATTCCCTTGTAAATTTTTGTGGACATAGGTTCATAATTATCTTGAATATACCTAAAAATTAACTTTGTATTTAACTTTTTGAAGAATTGTCAAGATGGTTTCCTAAAGTGGATTCACCATAAGTGTTTAGTAAGTCCAAGTACCTCATGTAAGCAGACCATTCAGTATTCATTCTTGTGTTATTGGTTTATTCACTGGGCAATTTTCCTCAGGTCTGGCATATGCTATAATACATTCTCTCTCTCTGTCTCTCTCTCTCTCTCTCTCTCTCTGTCTCTGTCTCTCTCTCTCAGTGCATGTGTGTGTGTGTGTGTTTATTGACACTTCTCTTATGGCCAATGATATATATGCATTCATTGGTCATTTGTATATTGCCTGCCTTTCCCTAAAACTATTTTCTTAAATCTCTTTGTTTCCTTGCTAAATGGTCTGAATGTGACCCCTGGAGTTCATGCGTTAAGTGTGTTAATATTTGCTCTGAGTAGTACATGCACAAACACGGAATCCCATCTAGTAGAGAGGCTGACATAAAGGGACCATTTGAGCCTAGGTTTTAGAGACCAACCAGGGAAACACAAGAGTCGAAGTCTCCATCACAGAAACACAAAAACAAGCAAAACTCAGTGGCTAAGAGATTGAAATGACCTTGGGGGCCATTACGAGGTTAGTAAGTACTGAGGAGAGAGTCTTCCTGAATAGGAGTAGCACCAGGTAAGGACAGTACTTCCTTTTATTCCTTTGCTCTTCTGTCTCTTCGACCATATGGGGACTCCACAAGACTGTCGTTATTATGCACTACATTTTACGGCCTTGACATTCCCAGCATCCCCAACTGTAGGAAATTAATATCTGATTTTTATAAACCAATTGTGGTATTCTGTGGTGTTGAGTCAGATGGGCTAAGACACTGTCCATAATGTAATAATTACCCTGGGCCCATCTTCCTTGGTGATGTAAACCTAATAACCTATGTTCTAACAGATGGTAACAATAGCCTGTTCAACCTGGTATGCTTTCAAACCCATTGAAGAAAATCATCATCTATAATTATTAGTAATATAGATATTTTTTAGAAATTATGAATATTTAGTCTGATTCTTAGAAATTGGTGATGGATATAGTCTTTTTAACTTTGACATGCTGTTCTTCTTCACTTAAATCCACCCTATAAGCTTTGCCTACATATTTTTCAATAGAGTAAATCTGATCATGTTCCATTCTATCTTAAAACCTTCTTTATCTTTCCAATTACCATCAAAAATAAATACCATCTTCAAGGCCAGTTGGTGGTGGCATATACCTTTAATCCAACCAACTAGAAGGCAGAAGCAGGCAGATATCTGTGAGTTAGAGGCCAGCTTGGTTTACATAATGAGTTCCAGGACAGCCAGAGCTACATAGAGAAACCTAGTCTCAGAAAATCAATGTGTGTGTGTGTGTGTGTGTGTGTATACACATGTATGTTTGTATGTATGTATATGTGTGTATATGTACATATATATGTATATATGTACCATCTTCAAAATGTTTTCATTATTTTCACTTAAGAAATTACTAAGAGATAGTTTGTATGATAACCTAGAACAGACATATATACACAGAAATCATGCAAATAAGCACACGTTCACCCAGAAACAAATAAGATTTCTTTCTTTTTACATGTTACTAAGTTAGTTCATTGTGTTGTTTGTTTCAGTTTGGGCAGTTCTGGGACTGGGATCCAGGCCTTATGTCTGCTTAGGATGCAGCTGTTCATGATAAGATACACAATTTCATAAGTAAGACTTATACAATGTCACTCTGAAACATGTTCAAATATGGTGAGTTAGGGTTACTATTGCTGTGGTGAAACACCATGGTCAGAGCAACTTAGGAAGGAAAGGCTTTGTTTTGCTCACAGTTCAGTCAATCTAACAGTACAATCATCAAAAGCTATGAGGGCAGGGACTCACAAAGGCAGGGAGCTGGAGGCAGAAGATCCTATGCCATAGAGGATGCTGCTTACTGGCTTGCTCCCCACGACTTGCTCACCTTACTTTCTTATAGAGCCCAGGACCACCAACCCAGCAATGGTACCACCCACAATGGACTGGGCCTTCCCCCACTGATCACTAATTAGGAAAATGCTTTATAGCCAGATCTTATGGAGGCATCTTCTTAATTGAGGTTCCCTCCTTTCCAATGACTTTAACTTGTGTCAAAATGACATAAAGCCATCCAGTACAGTAAGTTTCTGCAATTCCCACAAATCTTCCTGTAGCATAACTCAAGCCTGTTTGTAAAAATCATTTTCAAAACTAAAATTACATTTATTAATTTAAGAGGCATAAAAATCTTTATTTCTTCCTTTGAAAAAGGCGGGGAGGTGCCCAGAAACCTGTGTTTTTTTATTAACTTTCCCATGTTCATTCTTCAGAACAGGTTGAGAAGTAACTGCTATTTTCTATAACTTTCTGTTCTTCCCCCATCACTTCTCAAACACTTTTTTTAAACAACACTTTTTTTTCTATCTAGAATCAGCCCTTGTTACTGACATCTTACTGGGTCCCTCTACTTATTCCCTGAGCATAAGAATATCTCATTTCCCTAGATTTACTATAAATCCATGCTCGGGTCTTCTTTTGATGACACTTCTTTTGTACTGCCCCATATCCTATACACTGTAAACAACCATAGTATAGGACAACATTTGTCCCCCAGTGGGGACCACAATGGTCCAGTTTAAGTCAAGACTTTTGTGTTTGATGTGTTTGAGGCAGGGTCTTACTACACAGCCCACACTACTAGCCTTGAATTTGACACTCTCTTGCCTCCACCTCCCAGATTTGTGGGATTACAACTATGTACCATCAGGCCGGCCCTAAAATAAGAATGCATTTAAATGGAACCTTTCTCTGTGGGCCTAGGTCAGTTAAGAGAGAGTTTAAGTGAAAGCAGATTGTTGAATTTAATGAGATTATGGGCATACATAAGTGAATGGCAACCTTTGCTGGGAGGATATTTATGCAACCTAGTCTTTGATTAACTTTCTCAATATTCTCAATATTCTCAATATTCAGGCATAAGGCATAATGATCAGATTTAAATGCTTATATCCAAAGTAGTTCAGGGCTTAATTTTTCCTTATCCTATCTTATGTTAGGTTCCCTTAAGAGTACCTGGTCTCAGAGCTTCTGGACTAATTAATTTCCACTTATCAGTGATTGCATTCCATGTGTATTCTTTTGTGACTGGGTTACCTCACTTAGGACGATATTTTCCATTTCCAACCATTTGCCTAAAAATTTCATGAATTCATTGTTTTTAATTGCTGAATAGTATTCCAATGTGTAAATACACCACATTTTCCGTATCCATTTCTCCATTGAGGGACAAGCTCTGAATACTCAAGACATAAAATTAGCATATCTTCATGTTCATGGGAGCATGAAGAAGGAAGGAGAAGGCCATGATCCTGGAAAGGCTTGATCCAGCATTGTAGGGGAGTACCAGGACAGAGAAAAGGGAGAGGGTGATTGGAGAATGGGTGGAGAGAAGAGAGCTGATGGGACATATGGGGAGTAGAGAACTGGGAAAGGGGAAAGCATTTGGAATGTAAACAAAAAATATAAAAAAGAAAAAAGAAAGAAAAAAAGAGTGCCTGGTCTCTGCGGCCAGAGATATCCGGTCATCATGTCTTTGAGTTTGGAGCAAATCAAATACTCCAAACATTCTGTTCCCAACTTATTTGGCTGTGCATGTTCAGCTCACTATTACGGTATTATGTTTTCCATTTTGCATGGGCATAAATTAAAGCACAGAGAGGACTTGATTAGCTTGGGTTCCCAGAGTGACTGGCAATGATGGGAACAAAGGCTGGCTCCCCAGTCTCCTGGCCCAGCTCACTCAGTACCCAACCACAGGTATGTTGCTCTTTTGCTAAGGCCACATAGTGTTCCTTGGAAAGGATGCCCATTAGCTTGGGAAGATGAAGGCACATGGGAGGCTTCAGAGGACCAGAGAGGCAGAATAAAAACCAGTGACTGTGGAAGGCCAGGTGAACATTCTGAATACAGTTTAGAAAACACATGGCTAGCTAGCACTTAACTGGGTCTGAGGGTCTTTATTTTGAATGTTGAGCCACTTCATGTTTATGGAAATAGCTATTTCTTCATGTACATGTCTTACTCTTAGTATAATTTTGGGAGACAGAGAGAGAGAGAAGGAGGGAGAGAGAGAGATAGAGATAGAGAGAGAGAATATATATTGTAAAAGTCACTACAAGCTTTTTACAGAGACCTTGAAAGGTAGTGCTGATCAAACTGGAATTGGAGATTTTCAATGGGCAGAAATCTGGCCACCAGATACAGTTTAGAAGGATGTACCCAAGGGTCCACTGTAACTTCGATTCAATAGAGGTCTCTACTTGGAAGATCCATACCTGAGTCTTTCTCAGAACGCATCACTTCTTAAACATGTGACTAGGTTGGTCTACCTAGAGTTTTGTGACATCAACAGCCCTGAGGCACCAGAGTTCACAGACCATAGTTTCTTTTCATAAAATAAATTGGTGAAATTTATCGCCATCTACACGTTTAATTTGCTAACTTCTTCATTGTCTTCCCAACTAAATGTATGCTAGGAGGAGAAAGCAGCACCTTATTCAGAGGCTTATCACCAGCACTTTAGAGCAATGTCTGGAGCCTAGCAAGTAGAAAAGGTGCATACACAAATGAAGCAACCTTGGTGAAATCACTGGGGGAAATCCTCTTCCACATGTGCACTGCACGGCCCCAAGAAATTGCCTAATCTTGAGCTTTGTAATGACTTCAGCAAGTGCATTAGATAATGCCTAAAAAACTTCCATTGGCTTTGCAGAACACATCGGCAAGTCCTCTCAGTTCATTCAGGAGGACAGACTCCGAGTTTACATAACCAGTGTGGCTGGTGTCCTACTGAACCCTTCTTTTGCACATATGCATTAAGTGGGGGAGGGCAGGTGTCCTGGGTGTCCCAGAGCAGCTATATCTGAGCAAGCTATGCCTGCTGCCAGCAACAGGAGAGTTCTAATGAAAAGCAGAGGAAATTACAGTTGTTGGGTCTTGTGGTCACAAGGGCATGTGCTACATTTGCAAGGTCATCACAGGACCATTCAGGGTGTAGTTTGCACATATTCTGCTGCTGAAAGGGAGATTCTTTCTCCTACCACATCCTGCACATGGTTTGCCAGAGGAAGGGCAGGAGATCAAGAGCCTGGATGAGCTGGCTTGGTGTTTGCAGGCCACATCTCTAGTAAACCAATGACTCCCTTCTGACTTCCATGAAAGCCAACAGAGTTTATTCATTACCAAGTGTGAACAGCCATCACACAGGCTCCACATTGCTTTCTCCTGCCTTGCCAAAAAGCACTTTTCAAAAAAAAATTAAAAAAAATCTAAAATAAAATTATCAAGGTTTGATAGGAGGGAAACATTTTATCTTCCTTCATAGATGCAGAGAAATACAAGATTTATTTTGCCTATTATAAATCTAGGAATTAAAAGCAAACAGGATACCATTATATAAAGCTACATTTAGGAAACCACACACAGTGTACTTAATATGTGGATAGCATTTGTGCCTCGCCAGCAGCCCCCCTCCCGGACAGTCCGTTCCCTTTTTTCTTTTCTCCCTCGGCCCGGGGAGGAGCGGGACAACTCCGAGCTAGCGCGACCCTGGGCGCGGGTGTAAATAAATCCATCACCTGAGGGGCCGCGGCGAGGGCGCTGGGGCGAATGGGGAGTGGCGCAGGCAGCGAGCACAGCCAGAGCACCTGGGCGGGGGGGGGGGGGGGGGGGGGGGAGGGGGGGGGGGAGCAGGCGGAGCGGAGAGCTGAGGAGGCCAAGGGGCGGGTCCAGGCACCGCCGCTAAGAGGAGACCAAGAGGCGGGGCTGCACTCGACAACCAGCGCGCCGAGAAGGTAAGAAGTTTCCACCTCCTCTCCGCTTGCGGCTGCACTGGGTAGGGACAGAGCTGGGGTGCCCCGGGGCGGCGCGGTGGACCGCGTTCTCCTCTAGCGCCGCTCAGCGAGGAGGCGGGCAGCCGGCAGCGCTCCCGAAATCCACCCCCACCCCTCAACTTGGCCCCAAGTTTTCGAGGCGCCTGCGGGCGGGCGGACGGGAGCGAGGGCTTCCCCGCGCCTTAGGTGAGCGGCGGGCAGTCTGGGACTCTGGGGACATTTGCATTTTTATAATAAGGCTTATGAAAAGAAAAACGGAATGTATGTAGGGGAATTTTGATCCTTTTCACAGTATCTGGCATACAGCAGGTGAACACTGAATGCAATAAATGTCTATTTATAATGATTAAGGTAAGAATTCTAGTTGCTGGATTTTTGACCAATTCCATCTTTATGTAACTTGTCACTATGCCTTATAGAGTGAGTGATCTTAGTCAATGGACATATTTGCTTTCTTCCTTAACTCTTAGGATATGGCTTGGCTTTGCAATCTCTGGAAAGCAGGGCATGGAAACACTGTTTTTTCTATGTACCATATATAGAATGCCCAGTGCTGGAGTTAGCCACGAGTCAGAGTATCTACCAGGGCTTGTGCTTAGAAAAGTTCATTGTCTGGCTCATGGGGCTATATGCAAAGAGCTAGAATCTGTCCAACTGTTGATGACTTCCAGTCTTACCTATTTTAAGTTCTCAGTTTAAATACAATTTGCCTGGGAAGTTTCTTGAAAGTTTAATATTTGGTTTTGTCAGGTCAGTAGGAGAAACTCTGGTATACCATGAGTTTTCAATATATGGCCACTGCTTTAAACTCTGCTGTCAAAGCAATATGGTAGACCCAAGCCCAGAAAATGGTCCTGGTTCTCTTACCAACTCATTTTGTGTTCAGCCTCAGTTTCCTTGGTTGTAAAGCAATCATATTAAATTAGTCACCCCCAACCTCCCCGCGGGATGCCTCAAATTACAAAGGCTAAGACACCCAGGCTCTGCACTGCTCTTCCCCCATGTTCAGAATTCATATCTTCATTTTTCAAAGAAAAGATTTCCATTGATTGAAAGAAAATGCAATGGAAAACATGTGGAGCTGTGCATGGTGGTGCACACCTTTAATCCCAGCACTCAGGAGGCAGAGGAAGGTGGATCTCAGTGAGTTCAAGGCCAGCCTTGTTTAAATACTATTTTCCTTTGTGTGTGGGAATGAACTCTCCATATGTAGTACTTGAAAGGCTCAAGTAGCCAGGCAAACAACAAAATGAGGAAAACAGGTGATGGTTGAAGAGACTGGTGGGGGAGGGGTGCCTGCTAAAAAGACAGTAGCTTCTGTTCCACCCCAGTTTAGAGTTGTTGAAAAGGAATATTTATGCTATACCTTTAGTTTCCCAACACTTACCTTTTGTCTCTGTCTAACTCACCCTTTATATGTGAACTTTATATGTTGGCCATTAATTAAAACACAGGCCAAACAAAAATGCCCAAAGCCATCTAGTTTGAAATCTATACACACACACACACACACACACACACACACACATATACTGTGCATATGTGTGTGTGTGTGTGTGTGTGTGTGTGAGAGAGAGAGAGAGAGAGAGAGAGAGAGAGAGAGAGAGAGAGAGAGATTCATATTTGTTGAGTATCTATGTCTAGAAACTAGGTAAACCTTTTGTACTAACCAAAGTATTTGGTTTTCACAATGATTCTATGAATTACTTCTACTACTACCATTTGGAGGTAGAAAATTTGGGTTAAGTGATTTGGTCAGTAAGTAAAAGCTTCTACAGGTAGTCAATCCTATGTTTAAAAAAAGTCTCCTTGCTGGAGTTCTAACCACATACACAGTTGACTGCTGGGCATGCAATGTGCATAAATGGCACATGGGCTGCTGTATGGCAGAAGCTGCTGAGTCATATGGAGATAGCTGTATGATACCAGTTCAGTGCATACATGTGCTTGATAGGATAAAATACTGAGTACTGTGTACTTTTATACTTTATGATTTTTTAATAAAGCTCAGTTAGATCATTGTCATTTTTTAAAAAGAAATTTTAGTCTTTCTCTTTGCTGCAAGCAAACCAGACTCACTGAGCTTTGGATCTAGTACCATCTGTGTCCAAGGGCAAATACCCCTTCTCCTTGCCATATAAAAGCCCCACTCATGGAAAGGCTCCAAGTCTTGAGTGATGATCACTTCCTCTGGGCTAGAGTATGAAGAAGAAAGTAAATCTAGCAGGAGTGGTAAATCCCCACAGACATCGATAAGTACTTGAGGTCAGAGACTGCATCTTTTATAGTTTGTCTACATACCAAAGTCATTAATATGAAGAGTCATCTTAGCAGTAGTGGTTGTAGTAGCGAAAATAATACAAAGAAGTTAGTCTCAGTCTGTGCTTTGCTATCCGCTTTCATGATGCCTAGGACTCAGGGATGTGTCTTTTGAGAAAGTAATGTGAAATCATCCCTCTCATGCTCCTCCTTTATTTCTGCTTTTTTCACCTAACCCTCATAAAATGTGTTTCAACCCTCACAACTCTTGCCTATAGGAATAAAACTATAAGATATTAGGAAGAAAAATAAAAATACTGTGCGGGAAAAAACCCTATATGTTTATCTGTTTAGGTTGTTTCCCAGGGGCTTTTTAGGATACTTCAACACTATAACTTTTGTTTTTCCTTCTCTGAAAAAAAATATTTTCACTGTATATATTCATTGTGCATATACGCACATTTTATAGATGTATCTGCTATTCATTGAGCCTGTCCTCCACTGCACTCCCCCCTCACTTTCCCCTTTCTAGCTTATCCACTTGATGTGGGGTGGGGAGAAGGAAAGAGCCAGTGACCCTGACAGTATTCTTCTTGACAGTCCATACCCATCACGTGAGTGGAAAGTACCAAAAAACCCATTTTCAGAACTGTATCTCGAGTCTCTGGCTCCTGAAGAAAACCAGTGTGGTTCTGATGTGGGACTGGAAGAGTGGTTTACATTGGCACCTGCCCTGCGGGTGCTTTGGGGCTGGAGCACACACAGCTGTGGGTTACAGATGCTTGCTCTTCACTATTAAAGTGGCCAGCATGTGAAACCATGGCACCGCAATACTACACAGAGGTCCAGGCCTCTGATAGTTTGAGAAATAACTCCTAGCTGAAGAAATGTTTTCTTTGGAGGGCTGGAATACATTCCAGAACAGAAGGTCCTCTTTCAGAAATGGTAGAATTAACCACTGATTAATTCTAGTCTGGTGATGTTGGACTGGGCATTGGGGACTGCATCACATGTATCTAAGGGCTTGGCAGCTTTAACCAAAAGTACAAGGGGAGAAAAAAAGAAACGAAAAAATAAATTAAAGTTCCTTTAAATCTTTGGTTAATAACTTCTGCATTCCTTACTGCGTGTATATCACAGACCTTGTTGTATACACTCTCAAGGCATTGCATAGTTTCTTTGAAATCACAACTGCAAAGCATTAGTAGGAGCTGTCATCTGAGTTGAGGTATGATAGACATGTTTCTACCAATTATTATTTCCCTGAGGATGGGGGAATCAGAGGCCTGTATATACAAACAGAAGAAATGTGTATGGTGTGGGGTATCGCTTAAAGTTCAGTAACAAAAATTATCTTCTAGACAGGAATTTCTTCTCTCTCTCTCTCTCTCTCTCTCTCTCTCTCTCTCTCTCTCTCTCTCTCTCAACGTATGTGCTCCCTTCTAATGGTATACTTGAGAGAGGGTCTTCCATCTGCCATTGTTAGTGAGAATGTTTTCTCATCGCATACAAGTATTCAGAAGTTAGTTTATTGACTCTTATTGCACTTCGGGGTATCTAATAAATAATTTATTAGCTTGATGGATATGTGGCTACCTAACTATGGAGCATGAAATATGCACTGTTTCTCTAATATACTGTAGGGAGACTTGTTTATAAAGTATTTAGTATTGGTTTTATAATGCACTGTTGACAACAGGAGACCACGAAGCTCAAAGATCAATCTCATTTTGGCCCACAGTATTAATGCTACTTTATAAAGCTATATGACAGGTCACTTAGACAGCGGTCCTTACAGAAAGGACTCTGTTAGGAAGGCTGGTTGTAGTGGCTGCCAGCACAGGAGATAAATGTCTTTGTCCATGTCCCTGAGATATTTGTTCAGTGGCTGTTGATACTGGCCATGTGATGGAACTCATCTTTTCCCTGGTCTCTAGAGGGATTCTGGACTAAAAGTGCTGAGTTCTCCTAATGCAATCCTCACTAATTGGGTAGAGAGTTGATGTGACTTTGGATCACATGGGCCTGGAGGTAGGAGTCAGCAGTAAGGGATGGGGGGCTTACCTCCTCAGCTTTGTCTCATGTCTGCTAATGAAGCAATATTCTTAGACATCTCCTCTCTCCTTAATTCAAATCATATATGTGATATAGTTCAAAATATTTCCAGTTTTTATTTGCTTTGGGGAATTTCTTTAGCCAGGAGTAAACTTGCAGCCATTTTTTTTTTAAAAAAATGCTCTGTATATATTTAGAATTGGGTTTATGAATAAATAAAGATCAAATAATTTGGTCTAAAATGTATTCTTGGCATTTTAATTCTTTTACATGAACTCATCAGTGTGGGAATGTATGTGATCACTGTAGTTCCCAAAGTTCTTTTTCTTTCCTGGGCTATATGTTCTGGAGCAAGGCATTACTCTCTGCATTCAGAACCCTTTATTGGTTTTCAGTATTTCAGATTTCAGTGTCAGTATTTCCAACTCCTAACTACACTGCCTTTAAAAAAAATTCTTTAAATTTTAAAAGATAAATAAATCTTAGAGAGAGAGAGAGAAAACGAATGCACCTATGTACATACGTATGTATGTATGTATGTATGTATGCACCTGATTATCAAATCCCCTGGAGCTATAGTTACAGCAGGTGTGAGCCATCTCATGTAGGTACTGGGAACTAAACTTGGATCCCATGCAAAAAAAAAAAAATTGTACATGTTCTTAACTACTAAGCCCAATGCGTTGTCTTAAAGCCAACATTGTCTTGACTGGGAGGAGACTTCCTAAGTACTTTCAGGGGCAGCCCTCTCTGCAGTTGACCTGTCTTCTGATCACCACTCATGGATTCTGACCTTCATTGTGCCTTTTTTTTTTATTCGATATAATTTATTTACATTTCAAATGATTTCCCCTTTTCTAGCCCCCCCACTCCCCGAAAGTCCCGTAAGCCCCCTTGTCTTCCCCTGTCCTCCCATCCACCCCTTCCCACTTCTCCGTTCTGGTTTTGCTGAATACTGTTTCACTGAGTCTTTCCAGAACCAGGGGCCACTCCTCCTTTCTTCTTGTACCTCATTTGATGTGTGGATTATGTTTTGGGTATTCCAGTTTTCTAGGTTAATATCCACTTATTAGTGAGTGCATACCATGATTCACCTTTTGAGTCTGGGTTACCTCACTTAGTATGATATTCTCTAGCTCCATTCATTTGCCTAAGAATTTCATGAATTCATTGTTTCTAATGGCTGAATAGTACTCCATTGTGTAGATATACCACATTTTTTGCATCCACTCTTCTGTTGAGGGATACCTGGGTTCTTTCATTGTGCCTTTTTAAGTAGACTGTTCCTTTTCTCTTCTCCAGTTGTTCTCTAGTTTGTGCTCTTAACTGGAGTTGTAATATCTGTGTTTCTTTTTAAAAACATTAAGTGTATTTATTATTGTTTTAAGTAAAATATAATTACATCATTTCTCTCCATTCCCTTTCCTTAGTCTAACAACTTCCATGGCCCACCCTTGCTCCTTCTCAAGTTTCTGGCCTCATCTTCTTTAATTGTTACAATATGGCAGGGCCTGAACAAGGACAATGAGGGGGGAAAAGTGGAAGAGGGAAATCCCATGGGACCCCAACCTCAGATAAGAACTACAGGCAACTAAGGGATGCTGAGAGAGGTTGTCTTCCCTATGGAAGATGCCCTCTCATTGGTTATTCAATGCCAAGTGTCTGGTCCTCAAAGCATGTATATGCAAGCAACTGAGTAGACTGAGTAGGTCCTATTTACACACACACACACACACACACACACACACACACACACACACACACACCAATTCCTGAATTTCTTTGTTTTTGTTGGGTTGAGATAGGGTTTCTCTGGGTAGCCATGGCTGTCTAGAACTCACTCTGTAGACCAGGCTAGCTTCAAATTCAGAGATCTACTTGCCTCTGCCTCCTGAGTGCTGGGGTTAAAGGGGTATTCATCACTGCCTGGCCTTAATGCCTGAATTTCTTACCAGGGAAAAATTTCTATATCATTCCTTTGTGTCTGAGGGATTTTTTTCCTCTCTTCAGAGAACCTTTTCATTTGTGTTCTTACCACATTCTCTCCTAGGACCCTTTATATCATTTTCCCTCTGGCTTAGATCTTCAATATCCTCTTAACTGTCTTGGTACCCTTCGCTCACTCTAGATTTTTCTTTTTAAACCTCCCATAGTGGAAAACAAGCTGTCTGTTCCTAGGGACACTTCTTTAAACCCTGCTAGCTTTTCAAGCCCCAAGGTTATTTTACTGTTCCTGCCCCAAATTACACATTCCTTTGCTCCTCAGACTGAGCTAAACTGTATTCTCCTTTCTCTAGAAAGTGCTGCCAGCCAGATCCCTAGTGTCACACTGGCTCTTGTGATCTACATGTTTAATCGTGTGTATGTGTCTGCATCTTGGGAGGGGAGCTTGTGTGTGCACATACATGCAAGTGCCTACAGAGGCTGGAAGAGGACATTGGATCCCCTGGAGTTGGAATTAACAAGATTACAGTCAGATGTGAGCCACCCAACATGAAAACTAACTTGGGCTCTCCACAAGAGCAGCGTGCTCTTAACCAGTGAGCTATCTGTCCCATGTCCTTACACATGTCCTGTCTGTCATTCCTAGGGCTTTAATTTCATTCCCACGGTGTCTTTTGTGTTTTGCTTTTTTTTTTTCATCAGCCTTATCTGCTTATTTTACCTGTTTATTATAATAGTTCCCTGATTGATCTCTTAGCTTCCTTTTAGTTATGTTTTAATTTGTTGTCATAGATGTACTTTCTTTAAAAATATTAATATTTACCCTGTGTTGAGGTAGTCTTTTTGTAGAGTTGGCTGATCACTTGGTGGATAACAGAATAGCAACTGAGTGGACTGTGGGACTCTTACCCATAGTTCCATTACCCACGCATCTTCCCATTTATTACTGCTTTATCCATCATCCTCCCTGCGCCCTAGTGAAACTAGATCACTTCTCTAGAGGAATATTGGTGGTCTCTCAGGGCCTAGAACAAAGGCAGCCTTTTCTTAGATGCTTCTTTCACATATCAGTGGGAAGGCATCCTTCTCTAAATCATAAGGATCTACTGTGCTTGCCTTAACACTATCTCTATTTATGTTAGGTCGTTTTCGCGCATGGCTTTTATTCTGTAGTAGATTATAAACCTGTGAGCAGGGACCATGTCTTATTTTGGTGTCCCCACAGCTTCTTGTACTTGGTATGTGAAGCTTGATAAATAGTTCTTCAACAGTGAGTAAAAAGTTTTATAATGATTTTCTTGATGATTAGTAGAAGAAAATGGAGTAAGTTGGGGTATTGACTGGAGTGTGACTCAGTGGTAGAACTTGTGTTTGGCAGCCCCGGTGTCAGATACCCACCCGACTGTCCAGTTCCTCCTTAAAGAAAGAATCTTAAGTGCAATGCTGGTTTGGCTTCTTAGCACACAGGCTTGCACTCAAGAAGCCCTGAGTGGCTCCCCTGTCCTGTTACCCTTCAGTGAGCTATTCTGTTATTCCTCATTGTTGTTTTCTTATGGTTCATATATTTAACTGTTGGTTGCTATACACCTTAGTAATTAACTCTTTTTTACAAGTGTTTGAGTGGTCAGAGGAGTATATTATATCTGTAGTTTTTAAGATAAAGTATCTTGATGCAACCAGGATTTCTGTAAAATACTGCCTGCAGACTATATAAAATTTCCTCTTCTAATCTCTCAACAGGCACATTTTGTGCCCTCCCCGCCTCCAAATTGCCTCAGTTACAAATCAGAAGGCAGGCTTGGTGACCAGGACTGGCAAGCACATTTTAAAGTCCCATGCTGTGGAGTTGATCCATCTCAACTTGAGGTATGTTGTTCTTTCTTATTTAAGTCACTTAAATATGCTCACATTCTCTGACTGTCCTATTGAGGTTTGTTCCCACATAATTATTCTTTGTTCCACCCTCTTACTGTCTTTCACACTCATGTGCACGCTAGGAAATGAATGTGTTTACTTGCTTCTCAACAGTTTTTAACCTCTGAAGATACTGCATGAAATAGAATTTTGTGGCAATAATTCGAATGATTTTGATTGTGATAAAGTGTCTTCTTTTATTTCATCCCCTTTTTCCCCTTTTCATTTTTTACACGTAGTTCTAGGGAAGATTTATTGTAATTGTCACTGTTTTTAAAATGGATGTGTTAGGGTAGTAATCTTTGAGAATTGAAATGTAACACATATGTAACACACACACAGACACACACACACAGAGACACACACATACACGTGCAGACTAATGAGTTTCCCTAAGATGATCATAACCAGGACATCAGCTGATGGACAGACAGTGCAGTTGTGTGTGAAAAGCTTCCTGCCTGCTTGCGTCCAGCCGAGGTCCTACACCAAAGGCCCCCACTCTCCCATTTAAGTTTTTTTAATTTGAAAAACAATCCAGAAATCATACAAATTTTCTTTGCATCAATATTTTTCACTTAAATGTATGTTTGTGTGGGCATATGCATGATTTTGTGTGTAAGCATGTTTTTGTGTCTAAGTAGTTTGTAAGGGCTTGTGTATGTTTGTGTATGTATGCATGTATGTATATGTGTGTATGTTCTTGTATATGTGTTTGTTAGTATGTGTGCATGTGTTTGTGCATGTATGTGTGCGTTTGTGTGTATTTATGTATGTATGTGTGTGTGTTTGTGAGTACTTGTATATGTGTTTGTATGTATGTATGTATGTGTGTGTTTGTGTGTGTTTGTGTGTATTGAGCCTTGTAACAGGGTTTTCTTGTGCAGAAGTGAATCTCAATCTTCCTTCTTGACAGTAATTTAAACTATTACTGTGACATTTTTGCTAGAGCTGCCAGCATCTCAGGCTACAGTTTTTAGAAGGAAGTAAATAAAAGCATTAATATTATCTTTACAATCCCACAACTTTCGTGGTCATATGAAAGTAATTCCCCAGTGCACTTCCGTGCCCCAGCCTGTTGGATTTTTGTCTTTTGCTTTTTATTTTTATCCTCATAGTCATTTAAGGAAAGATACCACTGATTCTTTCAGAAGATTTTTCTCACAGGACATCAACTGAAGCTTGTGATAGTAAGACAGCTTTTGTCACTGCTTGTACACACAAAAAAATTAAAGTCACTTTTTTACTTTTTAGATCAAAACAAAATAGGAAAATGTTTGATCTTTTGTAGGCATAAGATTTGTACTGACTGAAGATGCTTTTTTGAAATGTGAATCTTGATTCCAAGGGATTCTCATTTCCTTAGCATTTTGTAAGCTACCTGATCTACTGTACCTAACCACATCTGTCCATTTTCTGATCTTTTGCATCTATGGATTATAGCCTTTTAACATTTCCTGGAAGTGTATTCCGGTGCTCAGCCCTGACTAGGGTGTCAGACACAGCATCTCAGGCAAGTTAGACAAGTGTCAATTGGAGCATTTTCTCCTTTTCAGTAAAGCGTTTAGGCAATATTTTCCTAAGTGGAATGTTAATGTCACTCTCTGAAGTAGCTCGAACCTTGTTTAAGGGGCTTGTGTTCCTTTTCTGGTCACATAAAGATATTTTTACTGCATAAGGTTTTCTCTGTCAGTATTGGTCACCATTTTCTTCTCTCAGTGCATAGCAGCTGTTATATATGTCTCGTGCACTGATGTGATTGGTGTTCCTGTGAGTTCACATCTGAGTATTTAGTATGTCTATAATGGTTTGGCAGAAAGCTGACTATAAATGAAGGCATGGGTACTCTTACTTAAAAATTGAACAATGGTCTTATTCCTCAGAATCTTTGGGCTGTTTGGCTGAAGCTACTATATGTTGAAATGTCCAACTAGGTTGTCAAAGCCATCTGGCATTTATATATAGTTATATATGAATATTATAAATATGAAGGAACAAGTGAATTCTAACACAGACTCTTGGAGGAGAAGGATTGAGATGCCAATCAAAGATGATAACATGAATTTAGATTTTTCTTCTCCTTTTCATAAAGACCCTTTAAGCTAATTTTAAATTAGCTAATTCATGGACTCTAAACCTAAATTCTTACCATAAAGATTTTAATAGAAAGAGTAATAGACTGTGTAGTTTAGATCGTTTACATATGACACTTGGTTACATTTAGTTGTTGGCGTGCATGAATCATATATCTTTTTGAGGATAGGATCTCACTCCTATCTGCTTTGAAACTCACTATAGAGAGCAATGTGGCCTGGGATTCACAGAGGTCTGCCTGCCTCTGCCTCCCAAGGGCTGGGATTAAAATCTGAACCCCCATGTACCCCCATGTACCCCCTGCCATGCGTCATCCTTGTAACCTGAATTAAAGACTGCTACATACATGTCAGTCTGCTACTTACAGCTCAGTCACCGAATAAACTGAAACAAGAAAAACAATTGCTAAATAAGAAAAATTTTCCTGGTTCCTTAAAATTTAAACATGAGGACCCATGATTACCAGATGTTACTGTTTGGGAACATTGGCAATCGAGACACAGTTGTCCATCTCTTACAGAGATCGAAATGGAAAGAAAGAAATTGGAAATCAGTTGGCAAGCAAAGATTTAGGTGTAAATATTAGGTGAATCTTAATTGTAACAATGAGTATCTTTACATTAAGGAAGATAATTCATAGAGGCAGGCAGATCTCTGTGAGTTCGAGTTGAGGCCAGGCTGAGCTACATAGTAAGTTCCAGGACAGTCAGAGCTATGTGGAAAAAACCCTGTCTCAAAAACAAAACGATACAAAGCACAAACAAAAACACCTGTAACAACCAAACAAAACCGAAAAGATAATTCAGATCTTGATCTTTTATTTATCATTTTTTATTTTTATGATCTTTTTTGGTTATTTTACTTATTTACATTTCAAATGAACAACATTATCAACCAAGCAGCTCTTGATCTTAAGAAGTACTTTTAAATGTCATTTCTTCTTTTCTCCACAGAGTGCACATAGATATGCTTGTGTACTCATTATGTTTGGGTTTATATGTGTTAAGGGAAACAAATATTTTACTGTCCTCTCATCAAATTGTATAAACATAGATAACTATACAATTATAAAGCAAACAAAAAAGTGGAAATTAAAATTTAAAATTGAAATTATTATTTAAAATTTAAAATTGAAATTATTATTAGCTTTACTTTTTCCTATTCTTTATATTGAACCAAATTTGTTCCTCCTTAACTTTGTGTCTGAAAAGAAATGGCACAATAAAGTAGGGGTGTCAGGCTTCACAAGGGGAAAGGGTGGCAGGCTTCACTAGGGGAAAGGGTGGCTGTCAACCTTCTTCCTTAGGAGTATGGAAGTGAGGGAAATATCTGTTCAGAGGAGTTTTCCTTCATTAGTTCTTTCTCCTTTTTTTCCCACTTAACACATCTGTTAGCATTCCACACAAACCAACAGATGTTGCAAAGCAAGTCCTACACTTCGTTCTCAAGAAAAATGACATTTCCTCAGTTGCCTGCCCCACCTCTGTGACTGAGACCAGCCTGCTGCTCCTGCATAATTTGCATATATTAAGTTATGTGCCTTAATGCATTAGGAAGCTGAGCTTCAGCATTCCTTTATATGTTAAGGTCGCATGTCATTAGTGACTAGTTTACAGGCTGCCTTAGAGTTCTGAGAAGGAAAGAGATTTGAGGATGGCAACCTGATTCTGTACACTGAGAGTGGATAGCCAGTTAGCAATATTTTTTTCTATAAAATAGATGAGTTACAGAAAGCTCGAGCTGTCCCACCACGAGGAAGTGCTGATTGTCATGCGATGTGAAGCATCATTTTTATTATTTTGGCAAGAACAGGGACAGTTTTGTCTTGACAAGCCATTAGATGAATACCAGCGTGTGTCACATGAAAAACCACTGATCTTTAACCCAGCTCTGTACTTAACCAAGCTTTGGAAGTAAATTGTGACTGAAGGAAGAGCAAAGGCCAGTACACTGTCATTACAGATTACAGAGTCTGCTAACAGCGAGAGAACTGACAGGCCCAGGGAGTCACAGGTGCGGTTCTGTAAGCTGTCAGTAGTCCTGCGGATGCTTCTTAAACTGTGTGCACAAGCCATACATTTATTTTATATTTGTTCAGGATTTACGTTGTAGCTCTAGCTAGGGAGGTAAAAAAAACTGAAAAAAAAAAAGAAAGAGAGAGAGAGGGAGGGAGGGAGAGAGAGAGAGAAAGAAAGAAAGCCTTCAAGTGCTTTCTTAGTGCAGGGCCTGAGTTTCTTAGCACAGAACCACGACCTTTATATAGCTGCTATGTTCCCAGTCACAGAATGACCTTAAGAAAGCCCTGTGTTTTGAAGAAATTAAATCCAGTGAAGAAAAGTAAAGTTGGGTATGGTGGAGCACACCCTTAATCCTAGCACTGGAGAGGCAGAGGCAGGCAGATCTTTCGAAATCAACCTGGTCAATAAAGTGAGTTCCAGGCCAGCCAGGGCTACATGATGATACTCTGTCTTTAAAAAAAAATAATTGTAATATATATAAAGAAATGATGGGTTATATTCCCATAAACAAACAAACAAACAAACAAACAAAAAGCAACACAATAAATAAACTAGTTTATTCCAAAAGTATATGCAAAAGAGCATTCTTTGGCCTGTCAGTAGTCAGTAACTGTGACTAACTTTTCCATCACTGTGTAATTTTTGAGAAAATAAAAGAAAAGACCCAAATTCACCTCACTACAAAATATTAAAAAGATAGTAACATTCTAAGCAATCACTTGTGGGAATTACTGCTTACAGAGCGAACAGGAAAGAACACACTGCCTTCCTCTGTTGGTGGGATTGCACTGCACCTCTCTGTAGTCTTGTTATCCTACACTAACTGAAATGCAAATTCTTTGTAACTAATTGGATCTCATTGAGGGTACATGCACAGTGTGTAGTTATGTGCAAAAAGGTTTTCAAAAGTATGAATTTCCTGTAATTACAACTTATAATTACTATCCAAAGTGTGCAGTTAGTGCAGGGTTAGTATATATGCTTAACTTTAAAAAATATTATTAGAAGCATGACTGGTGAAATGTTTGATAAATACCAGATAAAAACAAATGTGTAATTGTAGCATCTGTAAATTGAATTTAAACTATTTTTTAAAATTAACATTTAGGATTTAGAATTTGAAGCCAGTTGAGTATACTGATGGCATGTTAATAGTACAGGTTTTTTTTTAAAATAAATAAATAAATAAATAAATAAATAAATAAATAAATAAACATTGTAAGTGTTAAAACATCATTAGTTATTTCCAGAGCTGCTTACCTTGTCCACTCTCCTGGTCTTATGTTAATGTTGTAAAAGTATTTCAGAGTTGTATGTGTGTATGTGTGTGTGTGTGTGTGTGTGTGTGTGTGTGTGTTACTGCTGTGTGTTATGAAGAAGAGCTAGTTACTCCTAGTTCTACAGTTTCTTCAGGACCTTGAGAGCTCCTTGGTGGACCTCTCAGTGTACACAGCCTAACTCTCAGTCTCAGGGACTGTGAGGAGCGTCACGTGACCTTTCAGATTTGTGATCCCCTAATCTGAAGTACATGACTTTGAATCAGGAAGAAAACAATAATTGTGAAAACGATGTTTATCCCCATGGCCTAGTTGTAAATAACTTGGATACAAAGGATTTCAGAGGGTTATTCTGTAATCTACAGAATGTTAAGCCAATGGAAAGCCTCAGGAGATGTCTTGGTGCCTTGGTTTTTTTGTTAGTCATTGACCTGAGTCTCTAAAAAACAATTCAAGTCTCTTACTGGCTAGAAAAGCATCAAGGTTCTACATTTCCCTATGGAAATGGATGGCAAGTTCACATAACATATTTTGGGACTTTCTATAGGAGTCAGAATTTTATGTTCTAAAATTTATTAAAAAATGGTTTTAAACATAATAAACAAAACATAAACATTCAAGGTTTGTACTTTAGCATGTTTATATATAGCTAACTCTTTGGACTGGTGTCTGTTGTTATAATGAAGCTTTTACTTTTTTTTTAACTGATTTTAGGAATTAACTAAAATTTTGTTTGACAAAATCCATCTAGGAGGTACAGTACTGTGTAATTGTTGTGATTTTTCTTGTGAATCTTACGAGGCTATCCTGATGGTTTTTTTTTTAAAGATTTATTTATTTATTATATGTAAGTACACTGTATCTGTCTTCAGACTCCCCATAGGAGGGCATCAGATCTCATTAAGGATGGTTGTGAGCCACCATGTGGTTGCTGGGATTTGAACTCTGGACCTTTGAAAGAACACTCAGTGCTCTTAACTGCTGAGCCATCTCTCCAGCCCTATCCTGATGTTTTTAAGGCGTGGCTACAGCAGGAATATTTAGGTAATAGTTTTGCTGCAGACTTGTTCGGTTTGACCTTGCAGTCAGAGAGACAGGTTTGCATACTCTGGGTAGCATTTTGTCAGAGGACTGTGGCTGGGCATAGCAGATTTGGATGTATTAGCTAGTCAACCTGATAACCCTGTACAGACTGTATTGATTTTCTAGGAGAGAGTTTATGAACTAAAAAAACTTGGGGTTGGTGTCTTAATAAACTGCTTCTCTCAGTCTGTCACATTTAATTATGGAGCTGTGCAGTTTAGGGGGGAAAAGGGCTAATTCAGTTACAGATTGTTCACAGCGGGGTCTCCAAATTAGCCCTTTGTTTTGTAATGCCACCTTGCTTGGGCTCGCGTTGAGCACATTTCTCAGTTTTGCCCTAATGAGTTGCAACACTGATAATGTGGCTGATGATCTTTCATTGATTTCACTATCACTTGCTTGTCTGGTAATTGATCCGTTGCTGAGCCTCTAGTTAATTATATCGGCTTTGACATGGCCCGATCCCTGGGGAATTTCAAGTCTTGTAGAATAACAGTTTTAATAAAAGAGTCTATTACTGCAGGTGCTTGCTGCTGCATGAAAATTGATTTTTGTCTTGTGGTGTGGTGTGGTATGGTGTGTGTGTGTGTGTGTGTGCTCGTTCGTTCATGCCCGCATATGTGGGGGTTAGGGGAAATACCTGGGAAAGAAGAGGATCTCAGAACTGAGAAAAAGGGGCGGGGCTGGAAAAATAGGAAGAGGGAGTGAGGGAGAGTGGGGAAGGAGGGGGACGGACTAGGAGAGAGGGAGAGGAAGCAGAAGAGGCCAGAGAGAACATGCAGGCAGAGGATACAACAGTGCTTGAGGGGAGCAAGGAGGAAGCTTGCTGTTGACAGTGTCCTTAAGCCTCCCACAAATAACAGCCATTAGAGGGAAGGTCAGGAGCTGAGCAGGCAGCTTGACTGAGGCACTGAGTGCCACTTCAGAAATCAAGAGGCTAGCAAATTTTAGAGGGAGTTAAGTGGGTAATAGTAAAGGTACAGTCACCGTTGACAATTGACTCATAGGGGCTTTTCCCGCCCTCCCCCTCGAAAGAATATTTTTATTGACCACAGGTAGACTTAATATATTTTAAGGCAACAATTCTTTGGGTTCTTGTTTGTCTCCTTTCAGATATTGAATTTGCTTCTTTTGAGACTTTTTTGTGCTTAATGGTGGTGAACTAGAGGGAAGTTTAACAGAAAAGCTTTCAGGAGATGTCAGTTCTAGAAGGGAAGGCACATTTGTGTCAACATAGCGTACGGTTGCTCATCTTTTCTCATTGTCCACTAATGACACAGGCTGCCATCGAAACGCTTTTCTGTTTCTTTTGTTGTTTCTGAGAGGAAGGTTTATTGTTATTCTTCCGTTAAGAAGGAGCGAACAGAGTGCTACATTTGTCCTCAGTATTTGTAAGTGGCTGAAGATTAATGTTCCTTACATTTTAAGTTTAGGAAGGATGACTTTTTCCTGCTGACTACTTTTATGAGATGGCATGAATTTAGCTTTCCATTTTGAAGTTACAGTGTTTATGTACAGCGGATTTTGTTCAGTTCTGCTTTTTCCATAAATAAGGGAGATAAATACTATCTAACAAATGGTTGTTTTGTTTTAAAACTGGTTTAATTAAAAATATGACCTGCTATCAGGGTTATATTTCATCAGGCAGGGAAACATTATAGAATTTTCCATAGAGGTCCTAAATGAAAAATGGCATTTTTATATGCATTACTTTTTGCCTGAAATAGGACAGGTTTCTTTTTTTCTTCATCTTTTGCCCTTTTTTTATGATTTAAAAGGTTGATGTAGATGTCTTACCTTGGAACTTTAACAAAGGATTTTATTCTGCATGTGAGCTTTAAGAAAAGGTATTCATTTTTCTTCTCTTCCTTCAGTGTCTCTTTACTTAACCTTCCATTTGGTAATTAATGGCCTGAGGTGCTGGGTATTAAGTGATATATATTTATTTTTGCATATGTTTAGTGTACATCTTCCATGTTTAACTGGTAGCTTTGCTTGTTCACCCTTTATAATATAAGGTCAAATCTCTGTATATTATTTTCCCTATGAGTTTATATGTGGTTATAAATAGCCCCAGCATTACGGTGTGACTTGTGGCAGCTAATATTTAAAAAGCCACTAAGCAAACTTTATGTTCTCCTCCAGATGAATCTTTACTTGCTTCCAGTTTAATTAAAAATATTTAAGTGTCATAGTTTTGCAAGTGTTAAAGAAAGGACTGGTGCTGGATATAACATGTTACAGCAGAAAGCATTGTTGGCGAAAATTCCCAGGGAGGAGCCCTGGCTTTCCCTGGCCTTGTGGGTGGTGATCGTGGCAGTCCGTGGAGTATGCACCAGTGTGTGTGTCTATCTGTGTATCTGGAGGGGGGTTAGTACAGTGTCATTTGGTGCCTGACAGTGGAACAGTGCAGTTGACTCCTAGCTCTGCTGTCCAATGACATGCAGTGGCTGAGGGTTTGAAGCTGATGGTTGGGTCTCCAGTGCTGCCTGCGCATCTGACAGGCAGCTGTGAAACTGAGCAGAGGCAAGCTAGGGGAGTCACAATCTATGCATAAATGAAAGGGATATCTGTGCAGAAGGTGCGAAGGAAGCTCTGACCCTCCCTCCCCCAGATCTTCCCCTTCCCGAATGAAATGCACAGTTCAGCCAGCTTCTTACCTACACTGTACTCCTGCTACTGGCTGCCAAGAAGCTCAAAAAATCCACCTTCACTTTTCAGTCAGAAGAGGCAGAAGTGGATGTGAGAGAAAGAGACACACAGAGAGACAGAGAGCCAAAGAGGGCAAGAGACTTGACTTTAAGAGACTCCTGTACTGACAACTCCATGCAGTTCGGAACCAGAACGACTGCGGCTGGACCAGGGTTCATGGGGACATGGCAAAACGCTGATACTAACCTCTTATTCAGAATGTCCCAACAGGTAAGTTACTTTTTCTTTCATTTTTTTTTTTTAAAGAAACCTCGAGTTGTTATGTGCCCTTTTCTTCCTGCTACTTTTCTTTCTAAATGTTTTTGAAATTAAAAATACATATATATTGTCATTTCTGTGTTACTGGAATGTGCAGTGTTACTTCATGGCTTCCCCAAGGGCTCTTTAAGGAAAAGGGGAGAAAGGACATCGAAGTTAGAGAAAGCAAAGGCATTTGTTGCAAAGTTTCACCTTGTGCAGCCTGAGCCCTGCCTTAATTTATTTCTTTGTTTCCCGCAAAAAAGAGAAAAGGCCACTCAACAAATATATCTTTCTGACTGTGAAAGACTTGGTCAAAGTGTCTGCTGTCTCGAAGTAGGTCTTGCAACTGAACAGTCATAAAGCGCGGGCCCCTCACAGCAGCGGGTTTGACTTCTGGTGTCTGGAGCAGCTGGACTCAGACCCGAGCGAGGCTGTGCAGGCTTCCTTGCTGGCCGGGTCAAGCTGAAGGGCGGCAGGCTGCACTCAGGCTTGCTCTGGCCTCCATTCCGGCTCTTGGTGGCTCGGTGCCTTCACTCTCCCCTGTGCTCCCCTGGCCCCGGTGCAGCCAGCTCGGCTTGTCACCTGCCCGCCGCCTGCCGCCCACTGCCTGGCATGGTGCTCTCACACTGGGC
Organism: Apodemus sylvaticus; assembly: GCF_947179515.1. NCBI lineage: Eukaryota > Metazoa > Chordata > Mammalia > Rodentia > Muridae > Apodemus > Apodemus sylvaticus. The sequence continues at coordinate 3,105,256 of NC_067484.1, forward strand.
GCAGCCCCTGCGTTCTCCCAGAGCTGCTTCTCGCTTAGCCACTGGCAGCTCCGCTGCTGCCCTGCAGGGAGAGCTGCCTGGAGAGCACCAGGGCAGCAGCAGAAGGATCATTAATCACCCGCAGTGCTAGGTGATTTGCGCCCTGCTTGCCCGGCTCCTCTTGCACAATTGCAGGCTCTCAGGCTCCGCGGGGGAGCGAGGGTTAAGTGGAGGCAAAGGGGAAACAACCCAGAAACTTTCCTCTTTTCAGAAGCCTACCCCAAACCCATACAAAGCAAGAGTTAGTTTATCTTCCATGCAGCACCAAAGTAGTACTAACAAATATACTGGGATGTTAAGTAGATGGCAGTTGTTTAAAGATTGGTCTTGCCCCACTGGTTTAAAATAACTGCAACTGCTCTTTTGTATGTAAGAGTTCGTGGAAATTGAATACTTTGGGGTAGATTTTAAAATGTTTGGTAATGAAATAAAACTACTTTAAAGGCTGTAAACTGCCACAAGTTTAGAAATAACAATTGCCCAAGAAAGTGCATAAAGCCCTGCTCTTGAACATTTAATTGGTAAACAGTTTTATCAGCCAGTTTTAGATAGGAGAAATGTATTTGAATAAGGTGTATTTGACATCCTGCAGAGGGACCCTGATAACTACTGATCCAGGAAGCTGACATTTAAATGCAATCAACATAAGCCCAGTAAGCAACTCTTTATGTGCAATCCTTTTTTTTTTTTTTTTTTTTTTTTCACACTGAAAAGTTCCTTTCTTGTCTGACAGAGATGCTGCTTGTCTCTGCAGAACACTTTTCGAGATGTTTTTCTGAAGCACTTTTCTGACTGGGTGGCTCTCTTGTGGTTGGAACAGAGTGTGTTTTCACTAACCTTAGAATCTAATAACTTGTGCCCCACTTTAAAATTTAGATATCACCAATCCGGGTTTTCCTTGAGTTGTGTGTATGTACATGCATGCTGTGAAAGGTTAGATTGCTTTAGGTTTTTCCCTCTAGTGAAAACAGAGTTAATAAAACAGATAGAGATAATGATCAATTGATAAATGGCTATTGAACCACATAGATGTGTTAGATTGCTGCTTTGGCAAGAGCCCATTTCCAAGTAGATTTGCATCTAAGGAGACTTTAAGTGATGCAAAACATTTAGGACTAAAAGAAATAAAAGCAAATTACATAAAAATAGGTCAGAATTAGGAAAATAATTTAAATTCCTCATAGAGAAACTTGTATGATCAGCTCACTGTGGTGTTTTCTGTGTGTTTGCTTGTGTACCTGTATGAATGTACGTGGACTGTGAGCCTTGGTGCCTGTGAGAATAGACACAGGGAAGGCCTTTATGCTTGATGAACAGATTATGACACAGAACACTATGACAAAGGATGAAAATCACAAACTTAAAAAGTATTGTAAATCAACCATTTAGCTGTAGTTTGTTATTATTTTGTTTTTTTTGTGTGTGTGGTTGTTGTTGTTTTCGTGTTGTTAGTAATGCTTAGCTTCCCATTTACTTTCAGAGT
>NC_067484.1:3111777-3174460 GCF_947179515.1 Apodemus sylvaticus
ACTTTCCTACAGTTTTTTTAAACCAAAGAAGGTATCTTAGAGTTATTTAGCTTAAAAAAATGTTCTTCAGGTCACTTCTTTTTGATATGTAGTTGATTTCCCCTATAGCAAGATTTACTTTTTGGAAGTCAATTTGAACTTCTATATTAAGTATTTTAGTTTAGTTAATAATTATTGGATTCTTTTGAGATTCCTAACACAGTTTGTTAGTGTATAGCTTTGGAAAACAGTGTATGTCATAGTCCTCCACAGTGATATGATCATTTTTCTTACAATCTTTGAACGGTGTGGTCATAAAATAATCCTTGTGCTAGAAAATACAAGAGGAAGAAGAAATACATGCGTGGAGGCTATGCTTTGGGTTTCAGTGTCTCTTCTTCATATTCATGTATTTGTAGGGGGTGGTCCTACTCAGAAGTTTAATCAGATTAAAGATCCCTGTTTATTTTTTAGTTTTTATTTTTTTAAGATCCCTGTTTATAAACTCTTTAGAGGGGTGAAGAAATAAGCAACAACTCGATTTCAGATACTTATTTTTTCAACTTTCAGCTATCTCTTAGAACAGTTTCTTACTTCTTTTAAAAAAGTACTTATGTTTTGCTGTATCAGAAAGAAGAGAAAAAATCTTAGAAACATATTAAGCATATGATGAAATTGAAAGGGTTCTGAAGAATCCTTTAGAATCTGTTGTCTTTGTGCAGGTACCAGATGTTGATGTTGGCAGCACTTAAGAGGGTCACAGGACGTTTAAAATCACTAGGCTGTGGTGAATAAAATTCCAGGTCTGTTGCACTGAAAATTATTTAAAACTTGTGTTTGTTTACTCAGTGGTAAGTAGTACAAAAAGCATTTTTCTTCTATATGAGTGTGTTTTAAACAGGTACATTTGACATACATACATGATCAATGAAAATGTTTAAAACACATTTGTGTCCCAGGGGCTCCTATCACTGCAGGCCACTGGTTCCGTTGAAGTCCATTTTCACATGTGCAGAGCTGATCACGCTGCACTTGACCTTCCTTGTAAGTTATTTGTTTCATGTACTAGAGGGCTAAGGCTACATAGCTGTGCAAGAAGGGGGAAAAGGCGTACGTGCTACACTTAGGTAGTATTTCCTTAGTGTTCTCTGACAGTAATTTTGAGAAGAAAACAGGACTTTTTATGCCCACCCCCACTTTTGGGACTGAGCTAAATTTCTCATTGATAAAATAATTAAGAGTTTATAGTTTCAATGCTAAAATAGAAAGTAAAAAACTGGTTTTGAGGAACAAAACCAATTCCAACAGGGGGTACCTCTCTGTACTCACTGTAGATTCTTATTTATTCTTGTTTTATGGGTGTCACACTTGAGTAGTTAGGTTGCCTCCTTTCTTAGTTTTCCAAAGGAGTTTAATACATAGATCCTCCAGTTTGCCTTGTATCTTTAGTTAGGAGTTTGAGCCAATGCTGTAAGTGCAATGAAATCCATTTCTTCTAGACTGTGTTATCTATCTTACTACTGTCCATCACGATAGTATTCCAGCTTTCTGTGGGAAGGGAAGTATTTTGAATAGTCTATCAGAGGAAATGGCTAGGAGGAAAAGCAGATCTCAGCATCTCTCATTTCTGGGATTACAGCTGACTTCTTCCTTTTTAGCACACCTTTCAGGTTGTGTATAATTATACAGAGTGGAAATAAGAAAAATAGTATGTGTAATGAAGTTAATTTTTATACACCAAAGAAGATGTTGCTTGTTCTGTTTGTAGATCCTGGTGCCTTGGTTTCATTCAATGACAAAGAGAGGTGTGGTGTTATTTGTGCTCTCATGTCGCTAAACCTCAGGAACATGCCACGACATTTAGATTGAATTGTTATGTGAACATCACTGAATAATCTTCACAGTCCTAGATGGTGTGGCCTATTCCTTAAGGTTATGTGATACATTATCTTGCTCCTAAGTCACAAGACTATACAGCGTATTTCTGTTCTGCATATTGTAGCCAACCAGAACAGATATTTTTATATTTAAAAACATCTGAACACAGAAAAGATACAAAAAGAACACAGTAGAGATGCTGAAAATCAAGCATACATAGGGTGCACTTCTATGAGTGGAGTTTACAAACCTAAAGCCGTGGTGAGTTGGTGAGTGAATGGTGTGTGACTTTGAGGACCTGGGGCATTATAACAAACTACTGTAGACTTTGTAAGCTCTCTGCACGTAGATCGGTTTTTTAATTATTTGTATTCTTTATTTACATTTCAAATGTTGTCCCCATTCCTGGTTCTGCTTTCCCCCAAAACTCCCTAACCCTTCCCCCCTCCCCCTGCTCACCAACCACACACTCCCTCTTCCCTGTCCTATCATTCCCCTATACTAGAACATCTCGCCTTCTCAGGACCAAGGGCTCTTCTCCCTTTGGTGTCCAACAAGCCATCCTCAGCTACATATGCATCTGGAGCCCTGGGTCCCTCCATGTGTAGTCTTTGGTTGGTGGTTTAGTCCCTCGGAGCTCTGGGAGTACTGGGTAGTTCTTTAGTAATTAATCAAGTTACTGAATCTTTGCATTTTTTAAAACTTATTTTTAAATGTTTGAATCTTATACTTAGATTAATATATGGATACATTGTACAAGATTATTTGACTGTTGTCAAGACATTTTTTATTTAAAACCTTTTTCTGATTAAAAGCTAATATAAGAGCTGAAGTCTAAACAATGTCAGAATCATATCTTGTCATCCTGGAAAGTCGTCCGTGGGTGTGACAAGATGAAGATGCCCATTTGCTTAGCACCGTCTCTCAAGCCCTTCTGAGGACTGCCTCCTCCTCAGGCACAAATGTGTCTGTAGTAGTTTTTCTGGTTTCTCTCCTTCTTCTTTTTAATCATAGATTTATTTGTAAGCAGATAATTTACCATCAATATTTTGCTCCAACAATAAGGCCTTTGTTTTCTTGTCCTTCAGTTTCTTTTTTTTCTTTTTCAACTATGTGTACATTAGATCATTTTATAAAAATTGCTTCATGTCAGTCTGTGGGACCACCGTGTTCTCATGGTCCATTGTCAAATGAAGCATTGTCTGAACAAGCTAGCTGTCACACACAGCCATTTGATGTTTAGATTGGTAGTGTGTATAGCCACAGATCCTATATCCATAGGGTTTCTGATCACCAAAAACAGAATGTTTTAAACTGATGTATTTTAACTTACCATTACTGTGATTATTACGACATAGGTCTTTTATATATTATATGCATACATATGTATCTATAAATTTATTATATTTACTTGTATTTATATTGCTAATCAATGTACTTATGTAAAGGAAACAGACTTGCATGGTAGGCAGCATTGAGGGGGAATTTTAGAATGCCTTTGTCACGTCTGTAGTTTAGTGGAGTATGTAAAATAAACAATGCCTAGTGTGTGATGAACGCCAAAGAGCTAATCAATTTTGGATATTACTCCTGGTTAGAACTCATGTAAGCTGTCCTGTATTATAGTTAAGTGGAAAGATGTATAGAAGCCTAATGTTTTGAGTGGGTAAATTTGTTTTGTAACCTGTGAAATGTGTTCCTGGGGATAGTGCATCTAACCTCTGAACTTTCCACTCATTGTCTATGCAGTGAGGATTCCAATAATGCTTTTCTTTTGGATGATATGAGGATATAGGAATACCTTTTGTAAATTTATATGCAGTTTGCTAATTTACTAAGGTATTCTTGCCAAATGACCTAAATTAGAAGGAGGATGATTTGGATCAAGTCCCTGAGCTCACTGTCTAGAGTCAGATTACATTTGTCCATTCTACTTGGAAGAGGTGTGTGTGTGGGAGGAGGGGCATCAAAGATGTATGGTTTTAATCTTATTTTTGTTAGAGGCTATGACTACTCTAACCCCCATAGCTTCAATTAAAAAACTTGAAAATAGTTCATTTTCTAGTCTAATTACTTGGCAGAAATTTAGAATAGCAAGAAACTAGTAACAACCAAACCTTTCCTTTGCACTTACAGATCAACAGAAGAGATTCTTGGGTCCTAGAGACCAAAGAAAGAATCAGCAGGAATGCCCAGGGTGAATGATGGATTGCAGAGCCTGGCTGGTAATTACTTTCACTGAGCTAAAACATTAACTTGATACATGGGAGCAAGGCCAGATGAAAATCGGGAGGTGGACCTCTTCCTCCCCATGGAATGCCCATACTTGCCTTGTGGAGGTAGTTGTTTCTTTGGTGGGAGAGTCCAGCTCAGCTTCCTTTCCCGAGTCTCAGCATGGATTTTCATCTACCACCCCGGTAGACAAGGAGTGGTACCTTTGTTTTGGCCATTGTAATGATAGGTGTTTAAGTCATCCTGCTTTCTGAGATGGCAAGAACTCACAGTTTCTCAAGACTTTTCAGTAGGATAACCGATATTAACAGAGATTTTCTCCTCTTGGGGTTCAGCTTTTTTGTAATTTTTTTCCATAATGTGGGCTCTGGAACCCACAAGGTTGATAAGCATGACACTCTGAAGCACACATACACCACAGAACTTCACACATGACACTACAGAGCACACGTCATCCCCCACACACACACATCGCCATCTTCACTTCATAGATGGAACCACTCCTGAACACATATAAAGGAGAGGCTAAGACAGGTGGGAAATCTGGGGTTTTACATGCACAGGCCAGAGAGAAGACGTTTTCACAGCGCGCGCGCGCGCTGTGGCTTTGGCGCGCGCGCGCTGTGGCTTTCTTTCGCCTTGCCAGCAGCCCCCCTCCTGGGACAACTCTGAGCTAGAGGGAGCGAGCGCGACCCTGGGCGCGGGTGTAAATGAGTCACCTGAGCGCTGAGGGGCAGCGGCGAGAGTGCACGCGCGTGGGCGGGTGGGGAGTGGCGCGGGCAGCGAGCATGGCCCGGAGCGGCCAGGTGGGGAGGGAGCAGGCCGAGTGGAGAGCTGAGGCGGCCGAGGGGCGCGGCCGCTAAGAGGAGACCAAGAGGTGGGGGCTGCACTTGAGGACCAGCTTGCCGAGACGGTAAGAAGTTGCCACCTCCTCTCCGCTTGCGTTTGCATTGGGTGGGGACAGAGCCGGGCGGGACGCCCCGGGGCCACGGAGGGCCGCGTTCTCCTCTAGTGCGGCGGCACGAGGAGGCGGGCAGCCGGCGGCGCTCCCGAAATCCACCCCCACCCCTCAACTTGGCCCCAAGTTTTTGAGGTGGCTGCGGGCGGGTGGGCGGGCAGACGGGAGCGAGGGCTTCCCTGCGCCTTAGGTGAGCGGCGGGCAGTTGGGGACTCCAGAGGGCACGGGACGCGGGGACCCGGGATACACGGAGCTGCCAGATCCCGCGGCAACTTTCCCAACTTGCCGGCCTGTTCAGAGCCCCGAGCTGCGGCTGGGCACTGGGGAGGGAGGGTGCAGGGGGCCCAGGCGCGGCCTGCGTGGGGACCGCAGCGATGCCCGTGCGGCTGCGGAGGACGCAGATGTGGCCAGTCATATCCTGCTAGACAGACACGTGTGTGCTTTCCTGAAGTGCGGTTCTGAAGCAGCCAGCTCACTGCGTTTACATACATGCCGAATGGACGGAAGGATTTGAGACGTGAAAGGGGGGCAGAATTAAAAAAAAAATACAGTGGTGTTGGAGCTCAGGACAAAACTAGACGGAATCTCCAGTGGGATGAGGCAAAGATTAAAAAACAAACAAACAAACAAACAAACAAAAAAAAAAAAAACCAACTACTTGTAAGTGCCAAGTGGTGGAGGAAACGGGATGGCACAGCACAGGGAGACTCCAGCACAACCCCTGGAAGGACTGGCTTCTCTGCAGCTGGGAAGCACTGTCTGCTTTTGGGAGCTCATTTGTTAGAAATGGGGCTTGACCACGCTTTTTCTTGGAGTTCCCTACCACCCAGTGTCGCTGTTGTTAGCCCCACTTGGGGGCTCAGATACAGAGTGGGTCCTGTGTACATGGGATGTATAAGAAACGGGGTGATAGCAGGTTGACATTTTCCCCCTTCCCTTCCCCCTGATGTGACATCTCTTGTTTCAGAGATCAAAGTCACAACTGGAATGTAGGAGATGGTACTGTCAAATTCAGACACACACACACACACCCACACACACACACACACACGTACAAAATGCACCTAGGACTGCGGTTACAGTAACGCTGACAGAAATTAAAGAGGTTTTGAAAGCAGCGTGCGATTTATGATGCATCCCATTTACCCTAGAGTCAAGCTGTTGTAAAACTGATGTACAAAAGACATCATAAAATAGTCCTGTGTACCCAGGATTATAGTGGCAGAAAGTGACCTGTTTTATTAATTTTTAAGTACTTCTTGAACACTTGTAGTTGTTGGATCCTGTGTTTAAGTGAGGGATCAAAACAAAATATGAAATGTATCTGCTTAGAGCTGGAGAATTTCTTGTAACGGCATTTTACAGAACATTATAAAAGCCAGTTGCATGCCTTTTCTTCCCCTGGCCAGTGTTACTATTTGTGAACAGAGCTGTTCCCATATACTAATCACTGAGCGGTGGCTAAGTCCATTTGTCTCCCACCGTTTTCTATTCTGCACGTTTAGATGGTTTTGTGCACAGACACACATGCTTTAGGTGGAATTTATTTCTGACACTAAGTGTTTCTGCTCTGAACTTTTCCTCTAGACTAAGCCTTGTGTAAGTTTGATAGAACTTCCTTTCGCTCTTTGGAATCATCCACACGAGAATCCTTTGTGAGCCCTTAAAGGCTCTGTATTTTATATCATATTTGCAGCCGTTTCATTTAAACTTGTTCAGTTTTAATGAAGTTCTGAGTTGTAGGTACTCTTTCTGTTCCCGGAGAGCAGTGGATTTAAAATCCAGACTGCTAATTACTTTACCAAAGCATAGGAATGTCTTCACCTGAGGGAAGGGCTAGTAAACCTGAATGTGAACTTTGTGTAGAGGATCTTTCTGGAAGCATGTCTGAAATGCCTTGACCCCCTAATCCTCTGAGAATATTAAGTTGGGTTTGTATATAAAACTTTGGGTAAAAACCAACCTCATGTGACTTTTAAAAATATTGAGGAAATATTAATAGTAGTAGTGTATTGCTAATACCTGACTTACCCTCTTCTGCCTGAGATGTGAGTTATCTGTCAGGCAGGGATATGTGATTACAAAAAGGAGCAGGCAAAAAGCAGGGCTGACTGTTGCTATATTAAAATGTAAGTATTACAGTTTGAATTTTCAAGTGAGAGTTTCTGAGTTCAGTGCTTTACATAACATTTTGTCCTAATCTTGCTTGCTGTCAGGGATGTTTCTTGGTTGTGCAATTGCTGCAGTCAAGAATGCCAATTTGCATTCCATGAGTGTCATTTGATTACTTTTATCAGCGGAGCTCCAAGACCGGCCCAGTCCTCTCATTTCATCTTGCCATGTCATGAGTCAGTGCTGTGTTGTCATTTCAAAAATCTGCCTGATTTAGACAAGAAAGAAAAGTACTTTCATGTTGCAGCCGCAGTCCCCTGCTAACTTGTCAGCAGCAGGATATGATTCACTTGGGCCCAGAAGAATGGAACAGAGAGGCAGGTTAGATGGTTCAATAAAGCCCACGGACAGGTAGTGTGTGATGTCCCCAGAGAGCTGCAGTTAATGAAGAACAGGTCTGCTTAGTTCTCCATGCGCTGACCTGGTGCTGTCCCCACAGTTTTCTCATTTGATCTTTCCCAGCAAATTGATCTTTTCTTGTATTTTATTTGCCTTCCAAGTTAGTCCTTGAGGGACTGAAATTAGCAGAGCAACTTAAATTGGACAATACAACTTTTCAGAAAAGAAGAAATTGGACATTGGCAAAAAAAAGGGGGGGGTGGGGGTGGGAGAGGAGAGGGAGCTATTCTTTTTTGTTGTTCCTGGGAATATTTCCTAGATTAAGGGAGTCCAAAGTAGGTGATGAAGCTAGCGGTTTCCCTTACTTTAAATTTAGAGTTAAGCCTCAGGGCTATTTTAAATATTTTGTAAATGTTTGAAAGGTGGCTTCAGCAAGGATAAAGAGTTTGATTTAGCAATGCTCGCACTCACTTGCTTGGCCTGACCTGCCAGGGTAATAGTGGCTTTTATGGCTATTGGAAGACGGACAAAACATCAATGGCATATTGCAACTATGTTATTTATAGTCTTCTAAATAAGTACAATTCCCAAATATTCAATACTGAATTGCTGAAAAGATTAAACAATAAAAAGTCATTAACAGGATTGTGTATAATTATTATGGTGCATGAAGATTTTTTCTATGAATTACCATCAGTATCTTTGTTTTACATAAATTCCACAGACACCCTGTTCATAGATCAGGTTATTCTCTCCTCTGAGGTTTTCCTTTTTAAATTTAAAGGTAGGCTTTTAAAATTGAGAGCAGGTTACAAGTTGGGTTTCTTTGAAATGCTTACATGTTGGTTTTTGAGATTTAAATTCATTTTATACAAGGTGAGCATAGTTGATACAGGTTACAGTTTCACTATAGAGCCCTTGTACATAAAGCTTAGGTTGGGAGCAATTAATAGTCTTAACGTGATGAATGTATAAAGGAGCGGTGCTTTCTGAATTCCTCTGCAGATGGTCTCATTTACCATCTGCATCCTGTCAAGAAACAGAGTTGAAAACGGCTGTTCTCCTGCAACATCTCTTGCTGGTCAGGAGTTACATAGTATAGCTGGTTAGTAAGCTCTCTAAAGAGCTAGAGGGAGCCTCATGATTTTATTAGAAATACTTATGGTTTTTAAAAAAAGAACTCTGGCAGTCAGAATGTTGCACAATAACTGGCTTAGAGTTTAGGCTTGGAGGTGACACATGACACACACGAACACACACACACACACACACACACACACACACACACACACACACACAGTGTGTGTGTACACAGTGGTGAAAGCAACAGAATTTCCATTGAAAACAGTTAAGGAATCAGCTAAGCTTTCTAGGACTACCTTGTAGGTGATTTGAATGCTGTAAGGTGCAACCAAACATTCTGAGTGTTTGAGACTGTGTAGCCAGTGTGCCAGCTGAAGGAGCCCTTCTCAGGTTGTCAGGCCCACCTTCCAGGTGCCATTAAAAGCAGCTTCCCATCCAGCCCCTGAGGAGCACGCTACCCTACTCCAGGTCACGAGACAGCTACTTCTCCCTGTGGATGATGTTTCCAAGTAGTTCTGCATTCAACTCCAGATTATGGAGAAAACTTTCCTTCAAAAGAAGGAAGCTTTGTGTTGTCACCATAGAAGGCAAATCATTTTAAAACTTGGTATATTTTTAATCAGTAAATAAGCTACATTTAGACATCAGAGTTGAATGTTTTCTTACTTCCTGTTTGGCATTTGTTAATCAGTCCAACCAGTAACATTTGTGATATGTTTGTATTAAATAATCAGTGATGGTGATTGATCTTCATTATTTACATATTACTTTTTAGGGATGTTACTTTGACATTTATTTACCATTTAAGTAAATCTTATATCCAGGGATATAAACTGCCCAGATTTGTCTTCTTAGCACAGTAGCTCTCATTGTGTTGCTAGCCAATGAAAGTCTTTATTTGTTGCTTATTAGAACCCTCAGTCCACTCAAAAGTTCAGCTATAATTTAATTTGGGTGTTCAAAGAGCCTCCCTTGTTTTAAAACACGTTCTCAGTATTCCTTTACCATTTGTTGTGAGCCTATATTCTAACTCATGAATATGCATAAGAGCAGTAATACAGACATGTCATTTTAAAAGTTGTTGCCAAAACAGAAGTGTACCATTTTCTTTAGAAATTATGTATATGACAATGTAAATTTTGTCCTTTTTACTGCAGTTTCTTAGACATTCTGGAGCATTTTCACTTTTCCAGAAGTAATTTAAATTGTTTTGGTCTACTGATTTAGGATTTGTTCCTACAGAAATACAACCTTGAAGGTGTGGGGAGACAGGCCAAAGCTAAGCTTTGCAACCAAGAGTTCTGGTTAAAGCGCTTTCACAGTTGTAGCCCCTTGAAATTATAAGGTCTTTGTTTTGAAATTTACAAATTGCCAGCCTGGTAAGTTCTTTATAGCAACTGCTGGCAGTTTTACAGAGTCCAAGATACTTGCGGGTTTCAGTTGAAGTGTAATCGATTACACAAGCTAAGGACCAGAACTCCATTATCAGGGATCCCTCCACATGGAAGGCAGGATGTGGAACTGCTAAATGAGTCACTGCATGTGTGTGTAACCAGTGAGAATCACGTCAAGTCTGTCTTCTACATACAGGATTTAAGACTTATCAAAATGTACAGTATTGTCCTGTACCTGGGGTTTATGAGTTCACTGCCCCTGCTCTTTGTGTGTTTATTAGCACAGAGATGTAACAGCCCACACAAAAACATTTTTCTCTCATTATGACCTTAACATTTGCCAAAAGTGCCCCATACTGAAATTCCTTTTTAGTATCTTTTTTCCCCTTAGTCCAAAGCCAGACGTGTACCCAGACACACAGCCTCTGTGTATAGCAAGCTGTTTTACATATTGTGACTCGGCAATGTGCTGTCCTTTCACTGCTTGAGCCAAGGATCTCTGCTCAGTGTCTGTGGATTACCAAGCTCCTTCTTTATTGTATGTCTTGTCAGCTATCCCTATTCATTTAACCTTTCATTAGCGTCTGTGCAGCTTCCCTGTCTGCAAAGGCAAGGAGAACCCGAAAGGCCCCACTGTCACAGTTATTAGATTTCTCCGTTACATCCCAGCAACCACAAAGAAGCAAGAGTGGAGACTATTGTCGTGCATGCTGCTGTCCTGGGGTGCACCTCTTCTGTGCATGTCAAGGACATGTGCCACATGTTGATATGCATCCCAGGAATAAATGCGCAACATGGGGGATAGGCTGTCAGAGGCAGCAATGAGCTTTGTAGGAGTTATTGCGAAGACCAACAGTTAGTGAAGGAATGTTGCTTAACCAGCCAAGGAGATAGACAGAGTTGAGAGTTGCCAAGATCTGCCTTGTGGAGCTTGTCAGTCCCATTGTTTTCATCTAAACTTCATTTGAGGGGAAAATTGAATACCTTCGACAGGAATGAAAGTCTTCTTTTCTCCTTTAACCTCGGAGGGGAAAATGTTATTTCTGATGACTATTATGGTGCATTACAACTATTTTTGTATGGAATAAAGATATGTGAATGATTATGTTACTTACCTCTCATAATTTTTACAATGTCACTGCAAAATCGTGAAAAATGTTTTAACGGGGATTTGTATGTTTTATAAATCTGGTTTTAAAATGGAGCACGTGAATCTCCTTGTGCTCCTGCTTTGCTGTGGCTGCCATAGCACAGTGTGGCTATCACCTGGTTTTTATACATGTGTTTTCATGCTTGCTGAAATATGGAGGAGAAGAGGAATGATTACAGGTCACTTTCACATAATAATAAAGACAAATACTTGGATATGTAGAGTGGAAAAGATTTCATTTTAAACATCATAATGAACTCTCAGAGCTGGAAGAGAGCTCAGTTGGTAGAGCGCCTCCCACAGGAGCATGAAGACTTGACCTTGCTCCCCAACATGTATAATGGGCCAGCCAGCGTGGCACCTTTCACTGCTGTTCTCAGGGCTGGGAAGGCAGTGACAGGCAGGTCCCTGGGGTTCACTAGCCACCCAGCTCAGCCTCATTGTTGAGGAGAAGGCAGGGAATCACCATGAATGCCATTGGTTCTGGTGTCTAATCTTGACCCACTCAGTGTTTGGGGATGTCTGCCTTGGAAAGCAGAGTTTAAAGTGAGCATACACTATAATGGCTTCAGTTACGGCGTTTCTGTGCATACACTTCCTTCTCTTTGTGGCACTGCCTGCTCATTCCTATTAGCCTAACAACCAGTTTGGTAATCTCTATGGCTGCCTCCCCACAACTGCTTGGTGATATAAGTCCTAGTGGTTTAGTTTTAACTGCTTTATTGTGAGATACCTCACATACCACCATGTAATCACCCTTTAAAATGTACATTAATAATACCCCATTATATGGATACACGGTTTCTTTTAGCATCATCAATTTATGGATTTTTTACTATTATGCATAATGCTGCTGAGAACTTTATTTGGGAGAGTGTCAGATGTTTTTATTTCTCTTGGATGTATACCTTTAAGAAGAATTGTTGGATCATGTGGCCTTCTTTTTGTCCATTTGAGTTGTCTTCAGAAAAACAAACCAAAACCAAAAACCAAAAAAACCTCTTGTGGTCTTAAAAAATACATATGTGGTAAAAGTTAGGACTATGTGTCCCGTGTTGCATGTTGGCTCTCTTTTACCATGTGGGTTTCAGGGGTTGAACTCAGGATTTCAAGCCTGGTGGCAAACACCTTTACCTGCTGAGGTATTCACTTCCCCTAGATTGTCTTTTTATAGTTGAGGTATAAAAGCTGTTGATACGGTGTGGTTACAATCCTCTATCTGATTCAAGATTTGCAAATACTTTCTCCCATTCAGTGAGCTGTCTTCTTATATTTTTGATGCCCTTTGAAACAATTTAAAATTTTTTGAAAGAAGTTTAAGAATGTTTTTTTCCAGACAAGATGTTATTACATGTTAAATGTTAACTCAATACTAGTGACAGTGAGCAACAGTGGCCCTCAGAAACATTCCTAACACTGTCTATCATTTTAATTTTGATGAAGTCCAACTTACATAATATTTTCCTTGTTCTCAGTTTTGGAATGTTGTCAAAAATAAAGCAAAACCAACCAACCAGACAAACAAAAGCCAAACTCCAAAACGTGGTCTCACTTTACCCCTGCGTTTCTTTCCCTCCTTCTTTCAGTCCTTCTGGATAACACTATTACGTAGGGTTGCTGGATCATACCATGTGGTAGTCTGCCTTTTGTAGTTTGAGAAATTGCCTTTTTGGGGGTGGGGTTAATAACATTTGTACCATTTTATGCTCTTGCCAAGAGTGTCTATGTGTTGTATTTTGTGTGTCCATGTTGTCGCCAATGCCTGCTGTTATTTTATGATAAATATGGTGATAACAACTGTGAGGTGACATATCTCTTCTGTGGTTTTGTTGTCTCTACTGGCCTTGAAATCTAGGGATGGAATGATGCTCCTTTTTAGTCTCCCACCTACCAGTACTGATATTAGATCTAGGACCTCAGCCATTGAGATAATCACTCTACCACGGAGCTGTGTGTCCAGCTCCTATGTGTTTTATTTCAAGACAAAGTCTTACGAAGTTGCGTAGGCTGGCTTTAGACCCATGGATTTCCCATCCTTCTGCCTCAGTCTTTCTAGTAGCTGTTATGGACTTGAGCCAGCTGTAGCTTCCATTTATCCTCTAGCCTCAGCTCTCTTGGGTTGAGTGTGATAGGTAGACATAGGACCCTTTTTGATATTTTGTCCGTTTTAAGATTGGATTACATAGGTTTTGCTAGTTTTTGAGTTTTAGGAGTTCTTTATATATTTTGGATATTACTGTCATATCAGAAATTTAAATGTTTTCCTCTCATTCTGTGAGTTATCTTTCCTTCTGCTCGTTGCTTCTTTTGCCTTGGCCATGGAGGAGCTTTTAAGTTTTCTGTAGCTGCATGTGTCTGGCCTTGCTTTCTTTGCCTTCAGTAGTTTACATTTAAAGCTTAGACTTATCTGATCCCTAAAAGAGTAAAGGCTATGTTAAGAAAGAACATTATATTGTTTAGGGGAGGGGAAAAATCAGCTAACAACTCTTGGTGGAACTCCAGGGGACAAGAAATTTGTCATTCAGTAGCCAGAAGATGATAGGTGCAGGTTCCCTCTGAAACAGCTTGGGTTTACTTTGATGTTCCTTAATTATCATTGAGTTTAAAAGCAATCTAGGTGTTCTGTATGATAACAGACATACTTCATGCCCTGGAGGGTGGAATTAAGTACCTAGAAATAATTGTTTTTGGTTTTATAAATACCTCAAAAGGAAAGGAAGAAAAAACATTATTGAGAAAATTTGTCTTCTAGACATTCCATCATGAACAAAACATCACCAACAGAGATAAAACTGAAAATTGTTTTATGATATCCAAACTGAAAATAACCGGCTTAGTTAAGTTTTAAGTAAATACTGTGTTCAAATCTGGCATGATGTGTTTGCAAACAGCTCGCTCTCCAGTCTACCAGGTGTATTTTTCAAAGCCTCCCTTCACCAAGTTAGAGAAGCCTTCAAACAGGAAAAAGTTAACTTAATTTAGAGGCAGTGATGTTAGATCACACTTGAATTTAAAGGAATATGTTAAAGAAAAAGGTCTAATTTTCTTTTCATTCATGCTAATAAAACCTATATTCATTTTTATTTAAATCATGGCTTTTCTAGCATTCTGATGAACCATTTTATATAATTGCTTTGTCTGCTTTTGGCTTTGTGCCAGTTATTTTAGACAGAGTTTCATTATTATTTGGCATCAGCTATTAATTAGGTGGCCAAGTGGTCACATTTATATTTGGAAAGAATGTGGGGTTTTCCCCTCACAAGTGTTTACACATGAAAATAGTAATTAGCCAATTTAAAGTGATACCTCATGACATAATCTGAGGATTGTAACTTTGTTCCCTGTGGATATTCTGTAAAGAATTTAAAATCATTTATAAAATTGGTATGATAAAAAATTTTATATCTATCAGATACATGACCTTTGCTTATATACATACATACATACATACATACATACATACATACATACATATATATATACATTTTTTTTCTTTTTCTCTTTTCCTGAGGATTGGACTGAGGCCTCTCATGTGAGAGATAAGTACTCTATACTGACCCACATTAAATTTTATAACTTGTTTATATTGTACAAGCAATGTTACATTTCTGTTCTTAGTATGTCTTGTCATGTCTATATTGGATTAAGAAGATCACCTGTAATTATGGATTGATACCGTATTCGAGGACATAAAGAGTGTCACTAACTAGAATGTAAGTCATGCAAAGAAAGCCCTCAGTTCCCTGCCCCAAGGCTTCTGATCTCTTTTATTCTGTAATTAGAAGATTAGTGAAGTGCACTCTATCAACACCTGCCATGTTTGTATCCAGAAATAGTAGGAAAGTTAAAGATTTCCTCTCTTTCAAAATGGTTGGAATAAAACATCAGATTTCTTTGGAAACAGTCTCACTCCAGAGCCTATTACCTCTAATAAAAATTAACAGTGGACTTTGTTTTTAATCTCATAAGTTCTGCCAGGTCTCAAGCCAAATTTAAATGTCATCAGTTTACTTACAATAGTGTCTAGTGCATGAGTTAAATTCATTACTCAGTGCACTTCTTAAACAGCCTTCCTGTTTATTTAGGTTTATAGGGGTTTCTCTGGCTGCTAAATTGATCATAGAAACAGTAAGGTAGGCTAGGTGGAAGTGGAAGTCTTCCCAGCACTAGGGAAAGCAGAGATAGGCAGATCTCTGGGTTTGAGGTCAGCTTGGTCTGTAGAACAAGTTCTAGAACAGCCAGAGATACACACAGACACCCTGTCTCATAAAATAAACAAAACAAAATAACAGCAAGGTATTTTGGCTAGCATTTTAGTATACACATATATACACATATAAGCAAATGTTTTATAACTGAAACGATACATTTACTAACAATACTATTTTTTGTTTCTGTTAGGAGAAAGGAATTCTGGTCAAATTACGGTAGATTTGTTTGATTCCACATCTTGTCGGTGACTAACACTGTCAAATAAGTTATTGCCCTGACTTAATAAGTAAAATTTTGGTTGTATATTCAGACAAAATGAATAAAATATAATTTACCAATAATAAAAGCTAAAAATTAAATACCTAAAATTCTACTAATAAACTGCTACTAAAGAGTTGTTGCTGCTCCCTAGGGACAACTGCTTTCATAAAATATTTTTGGTTCAGATTTCCTGGGGATTTAACTCCATGCTTCTAAATGATATGTTTATAGTCTCTGTGTTTTTGGTTTATCAACTTTAGACATTCTCTCTTGACTTCTTGCTATGACAGATGTTTTTAGTCCCACTTCTCACTACTGACCTTCCTCGTTCATCGGTCACTGACTTGGCTCCTCTCTGGGGTTCTGCCCAGAAGATTTAGCCTTCCTCCTTCGCCTCAGCCCCTCTGTGAGGATTTTGCTCCCTACACTTTGCTGACCAGTTCATGTTCTTCTATCTGTCTCCATCCTTCAGAACCATGGGCAAACTATGTAGTTTTTGAAAAAAATTTAAGAATTTTTATTGGCTTAGGTTCATATTGGCACTTTGGAACTCTTGAATAATAGACTAGAATATTGGGTCAAAAGGGTTTTTTTTTATATGTATACACTTGAAGAATTTAGTTTTTGTTTTGCTATTAAAATGTTTTGAAGATTTGTTATTTTACATACATGAATTCTTTGCCTGAATGTATGTCTGTACACCTGTGTGCCTGGAGTTCAAGTAAGTCAGAAGAGGCTGTCAGATGACCTGGAGTTGAAGTTACAGATGCTTGTTAGCCACTATGCCAATGCTGGGAACTGAACCCAGGTTCTCTGCAAGAGCAACAAGTGATCTTGACAACTGAGCCATCTTTGCAACCCACTTTCTGTTTTTTAAAGAGATAGATGATATATTTGCCATATTTCATTCTTCAAACAACTAAATTTTCTCATGTCAGCATCTACTCTTTCAAAGTATACTAAATAGGTATGTAATTTTTTTTCATATCCTGGTTCTATAATATTTCTTTCATTTTGAGTTTTTAAAGTTGTAATTAAAATTACTTGAATTATTATTGAATTTTTCCAGCGAAAATATTTTTATGTTCCAGTTATTTCTCTTCTAGGAATAGCCATTTCTAAGTCAAGAAGATAGGCTTTAAAAGTTTTGATTGCTTTAGAAAGGTTTTACAGGTCGGCTTCCTTTGCTTCTGTTTTTTTCACCTCACCTCTTATGGTCAGGGAACAGGACAATGAATTTAGAACAGGATCTGAGACATTGTTGTATATTTTTTGTTAGTTAATATTTGTTAGGTCACCGCACACTTACCATTATCATGCTTACTGAATCATTCAATTCAGGGAAGGCTTTTAAACAATACACACAAGGTATTAAAGTACTTTTAATAGATACCCAAATATGTTGAAAGAGTATCCTATAATTTACTTGTTTACTTAAAAATATGTATTTACTTTTATTTAAAAATTAATTTATAAAATGTGTTTCTAAGTTTGCTCAGCATTGTAATACTCTAGCTTTGTTTCTTAGCAGGACAGCCAGAGTAACCACCATTATTCTAATGGAGGCTTTGATTTCCTCACTCTGTAAAGAATGGCTTGCAGGTTAGGGGAATTTAATGTTTGTATCCATGTGAAGTTGTTTCTGTTTTCAATGTCTTTATCAATGAGATTAAAATGAACCTTTCTGGGACTGGTGAGATGGCTCAGTGGTTAAGAACACTGACTGCTGTTCCAGAGGCCCTGAGTTCAAATACCAGCACCCACATGGTGGTTCACAACCATCTGTAATGGGATTCAATGCCCTCTTCTGGAGTGTCTTCTGAAGACAGCTACAGTGTACTTACATATAATAAATAAATAAATCTTAAAAAAAAGAACATTTTACATAGGGAGAAGTGCCATAGAAGCTACAGGAGGAACTCACATAGATATATTCACATAAATGTAAAGAAAGTCTTTGCTTAGGCTGGCCCAAAACTTAATTTGTAGCTCTCAGCTACAAATTGCCATATTTCATTCTTCAAACAACTAAATTTTCTCATGTCAGCATCTACTCTTTCAAAGTATACTAAATAGGTATGTAATTTTTTTTCATATCCTGGTACTATAATATTTCTTTCATTTTGAGTTTTTAAAGTTGTAATTAAAATTACTTGAATTATTATTGAATTTTTCCAGCGAAAATATTTTTATGTTCCAGTTATCTCAGCTTTGGCTTGGAGATCTTTCTGTCTTAGCCTCCTGAGTGCTGAGGTTACAGGCATGAACCACCACCCTAGCTTTTAAAAAAATTTTTTATGGGGGGGCTCAAAAGTGACCACAAAGCAAACAAACCTACAAGAATATTTAAATTAAAAGTCAGTGATAAAGCAGAAATGACTCAGAAGACACTATATCAGTAAAGCCACCCAGACAGGTGACAGCTCATGAAAATTGTAAACCTGGGCTTCATTTTATAACCTGATAGCAGTTCAGCAATTTGGGGGTGTCCTTTCTAGTCGTCGTCCCCCTCCCCCTGGGGGCATTCATTTTAGCTGGTGTCTGCCTCTTCTAGGTAACTCAGAATGTGTGAGAGTAACTCTCAGCAGTCTTTACATTATGCATATGCTTGGGAAAAGAGGAGCCTAGTGAATCTAATGAGTTTCAAGGATTTCTTGAAGGTGTTTTGAGTAGTTTACTCCCACAATTTAAGGAGTGTCCTTGCTGCATACAATGTTTAACTTCTCTATAAATGTCCTGTCTTAAATCATATGGTTTCACTTTCTTTTGTCTCATTCCATGTCTTGAAGAGTTGCCCTCCAATTTGGAAGGGTTTAATGATGGAAGAAACTGTGAGGCAACGTGAGAATGTCAGGAGTCCAGATCAGTAGAGGATGAATAGGATTGAGATACAGTAAAATCTTAGAGGACGGGTTTGGTTTGTCAAAGAAATTTGGTTACACCCCATAAGAGAATAGAGGCACAGAAAGTCCTTTACTTTTTAAAAAAGTTGTGCAAGTTTTTTCCTTTCTTACTCTAACTTGGTTTATGGTGGCCTATTCAAATTCTTAGACTATGTTTATTTCCACATGTGTTTCCACTAGAAGACTTTGTAAATTTTTTGTTGGGATTGTAAATTCATTTAAATTTTTTTGTTATATTTATCCATGTATTAGTTTTCTTTTGCTGTGATAAAATACCTTGGCCAAATGCAACTTAGAGAAGAATTTATTTTGACTGTGGTTCCAGAAGAATATAATGTCAAGGGTGTGGGGCTGTGGAACATAGCAGCATATGGCCAAAATAGGAATTATCTCTTAGTGATAGACTTCTTTTAGCAATGTCAAATCTTATAAAGTTTTCATAACATCTTCAAAATGGCAACAACAGCTGGTGACCAAGTATTCAAATACATGAGCCTGTTGGGGACATTTTAGTTTAAACCACCCCAATGTGTTTATTGTGTGTTTAATGTGCTCATGTGGAGGTTAGAGGACAACTTGTGGAAATTGGTACTCTTCCTTCTACCATGTAATGGTTTCAGGGCTTGAATTCAGATCATCAGACTTGGTGGCAGTCTACTGAGCCATCTCACTACTTCAAATTCACCTTTTTTAAAAAGATAGACTTATTAATTAATTAGCTAATTAATTAATATATGAGCACATTGTAGCTGTCTTCAGACACACCAGAAGGGGGTATCAGATCCATTTACACATGGTTGTAAGCCACCCTGTGGTTGCTGGGAATTGAACTCAGGACCTCTGGAAGAGCACTCAGTGCTCTTAACTGCTGAACCATCTCTCCAGATTCCCCAAATTTATTTTTTAAATATTTTCATGTTTAATAATTGTTTTCTATAGTTAGCTGGGAAGTCTATTACAGTTGTGCTAACTGTATAAACTGCTTTATCACTGACTTTTAAATATTCTTGTAGATTTGTTTGCTTTGTGGTACCAGGGGTTGAACCTATGTCCTTAAACATGCTAGGCAAGTTTGCAAGAGCTAGAGGGGCATTCTGTCTTTCCCCTTTCTTTGTTTGTTTGTTTCTTTCTTTCTTTCTTCTTTCTTTCTTTCTTTCTTTCTTTCTTTCTTTCTTTCTTTCTTTCTCTCTCTCTCTCTCTCTCTCTCTCTCTCTCTCTCTCTCTCTCTCTCTCTCTCTCTCTTTCTTTTCTTTTCCTTCCTTCCTTCCTTCCTTCCTTCCTTCCTTCCTTCCTTCCTTCCTTCCTTCCTTCCTTCCTTCCTTCCTTCCTCCTCTTTTCTAATGCCAAAACTGGTTTTGAATTCACTCTGTAGCCCAGATTGGATTTGAACCCTAGGTATTCTCCATCAGGCTTGCTAGTTGCTGGAATTATAGGTCTTTCTGTGCTACAGTGTTTACCTGTAGGTTTCTAAAAGTTAATTATATATTAAGAATTATTTGTTAACAATGAGGGTTTGCCTGCATGTATGTGTGTATATATGTATACATACATACCATGTGTAGGCCTAGTGTCTTAAGAAAGCCAGAAAAGAGCATTGGGTTCCCTTGAATTGGAGTTACAAGTGATTGTGAGCTTCCATGTGTGTGCTGTATACTATGCAAGAGCAGCAAGGACCAATGTGCCATCTGTCCAGTCCCCCTTATGGATTATTTTAAAAATATCTTAAGGCTGGGGATGATGGTATATCCTTTTAATCCCAACATTTCAGAGGCAGAGGCTGGTGGATCTCTTGAGTTCAAGGCCAGCCAGAGACCCTGTCTCAAAAAATATTTTTTTTTATTTTAAAAAAAGTGTATATGTGTATGTACACATAACATGCCAGTGCATATGTGTGCATGTGAAGGCCAGAGAACAACCTTATATGTTGTCTTCAGGACACTTTCTATTTCCTTTGAGATAGGTGATCAGAGAGCCACAGGGATTCTCTAGTTTTGGCTTCTTCAAGACTAGGATTACAACTAACTATGTGCCGTTTGTAACCCTGGTAATTCTTTGTGGGTTCTGGGATCAAACTTAGGTTCTGGTGCTTATAAGTCAAGTGTGGAGCCATCCTCTTAGCCTCCAGGTATAGTTTTTAATCTTCTCAAATAATTCATGGCTTGCTTTGCAACTTATCTTTTGTCTTTTAGAACTATGAAGATACTGAACAACTGTTCTTCATGCAGTGCTCAGCAGTGTCCATATTGATTGTGTCTATAAATTTGTGGGGCAAATTACCACTTGTTTTCAGAAAACGTGTAAATCATCTTCACCTTCACTTTTCTGTTGCATAGAAACAATCTCCTTTCCCCTACCCCCAAGACAGTGTTCGTTTCTCTGTGTAGCCCTGGTTGTCCTGGTACTCCCTCTGTAGACCAGGCTGGCCTGGAACTCAAGATATAGGCCTGTTTTTGCCTCCCAAGTACTGCAAATAGAGGTTTGCATCACTACCTCCCAGCTGAGGGTTTTTTTTTTTTTTTTTGGCTTAAATTTATGTGTATGTGTGTTTTGCCTTTATGTATGTTAGCATGAGCCCACTGAGCTAACATAAAAGCAATCTTTTCTTAAAAAAAGATTTATTTATTATATCTAAGTACACTATAGCTGTCTTCATACACACTAGAAGAGAGGGCATCAGATTTCATTACAGATGGTTGGGAACCACCTTGTGGTTGCTGGAATTTGAACTCAGGACCTTTGGAAGAGCAGTCAATGCTCTTAACTGCTGAGCCATCTCTCCAGTCCCATGAAAACAATCTTAATGTGTGCTTTTTTTTATGGCTTTGTTCATTGTTAAGTTGTTTTGGTTTTCGCACTTGCACTATGACCACTTTTATTGTTCTCTTTCCTCTCCCCTACTGCTTGTTTCCTTCCACTTCTCAAATAGTATTCCTTCTATATTCATGATATACAAACACATGCAAATATACTTATGTGCACATATACATGCATAATATAGTCTTGAGAGATTTATAAGACAAAACATTAAATATTTATCTTAGTTTAGCTTATTTCACTCAACATATGATGGGTTCTATTTCCATTTATTATCTTGCAAGTTACATATTTCACTCCTTTTTTAAAATGTTAAATTATTACTTTTTTGAAACTGTTATATTTTATGGGTAAGTATTTGCACAGTTGTACTACAGAGTGCTTGTAGAAGTCAGAGAACAAGTTTGTCAAGTTGTTTTTCTTCTTTCACTTTCATGTTGATTCTGCTTATTAAATTTGCTGTTGGTCTTGTATGACAAGTACTTTGCCCTTTAAGCCACTGTATCCTTTATAGCTGAATAAAATTCCATTTTGTAGACATAATTACATTTTATTTGTCTTCATCTATTGATGGACATTTAAGCTGACTTGTATCTTTAATAGTGAATAGAATTGCAGTAAGTATTGTGCGCGCAGGTACCTTTTGTGGTAATGCTGTTTTTGGATTCTTTTGGGTATATACATAGGATTGATGTAGCTGGATAGGACAGTCCTAGTTTTTGAGGTTATAAAGAACCTCCATACTTCGTCCATAATGGCCACATATATTTTCATCCCCTCATTCCCTTTTGCTCTTTTATTTTGTTTCATGTGCTTTCCTAGGCCTCCTGCCTATACTCATTGTTTTTATATAATGTCTTATTTTCTTCAAAGCTTCTTAATGGTGAAAAGGCCCAGAATACCTTTCAGTAAAGATTATATTGATTGCATGTATACCATTTCTGAATGGTCAGAACTCTCCCTTTTATTACTAGAAAGTGAATAAGGGATAAAGTCAGTCATGATTCGGATCACAGAAGTATATTATTTCCATCACCTTAGATGGAAAAGATTTGAAAATGAATTTAAAGCATGATAGAGGGATATACCAGAAAGTGAATCAATATGCATCTGTATATTCATTACTTTCTTTGTGGCTATGATCAATACAGAATCATCTTAAGGAAAAGTTCGTTTTGTTTGGATCATGGTTCTATTTCTCCTCCCCCCCCACCAAGATTCTACCGCTTACCACCCACCCAATTGCTTATGGTTTTAAAAAGTATAGTTTTTCATGGTCAGGAATAGTGTTGCAGCAGGAAGATAGATCACTTTCCTGGAGCTCTTTGTAGCCTAATGGATCAGGATTCAGAGCATTTGTGCTAGAACCAGAAATTACTATCACCTTTAAAGCCTTGTCTCACCAGTCCACTTCGGCTAGTTAGGCCACAATCCTCAAATTTTCACAACTTCCCAAAACAGCAGCACCAGCTGGTGGCCAAATGCTCCACGTGTGAACATACATGATGTTTCATATATTTTTAAACCATAATAGAGTGTATCATAGCTGGTTCAATACTGTCTTACTTGATATGCCTTGTATTGAACCTGGTATGGCCTGATGCTTAGCTTAGATTATTTTCTCCCATACACCTAGGTCTAAGAAGTAGTGGAAGATTTGCAGGGGTAGGGGCTGTTGAAATCTCTAGCTTTGGCTGTCCAGGAACTTGCTCTGTAGAACAGGCTAGCTTTGAACTCACAGATCTGCCTGCCTCTGCTTTAAAGGCTTGTACCACCACACCCGGCTTGATTTTTTTTAAAAATAGGTTTATTGTGTGTGTATGATTATATTGCCTGGATATTTGTAAGTGTACCACCCTTGGCCAGAAAAGGTTATTGGACCTCTTAGATCTTTAGTTATAGGTGGTTGTGAGCTGCCACATAGGTGCTAAGACTGAACCTGGGTCCTTTGCAAGAATAGTAAGTGTTCTTAGGTGCTGAACCAGCTCTCTAGCTCTCAATGCTCTCTCTCTCTCTCTCTCTCTCTCTCTCTCTCTCTCTCTCTCTCTCTCTCCTCCCTCCTTCCGTCCCTCCCTCTCCTTCTCCCTCCTCTCTCCATCTCCCTCCTTCCCACACTCTCTCCCTCCCTCCCTCCCTCCTCTCAAAAGAATGATTTTACATCATATGTATGAGTGTTTTGCCTACTGAGTCATTGCTCTAGCTCTCTCAACAGTGTTTTAGAATACATATATTTGAGTGTTTGTTTTGTATACTGTTTGTATTTTTATAAATATTCTATAGTTACATGAAAATAGATTACTACTTAATCATATAAGTATTTTTACTTTATTATTCAAGGTGATATATTTCTGTATAGGTGACTGTTATTCTGACCTATGTGACTTAAGTTTTCATGTCATGCTTGTCTCAACCAAAAAATATCCAGCCAAATTATTTTGGTACTCATCAATTCAATTTTTAGATAAAAACAGTACTCTTGTACTTGACCAAATCATCAGTCCATGCAGTTACAGAGATTGAACCAATCTATGTATATATATAAAAGTACACATACATATGTATTAATTTGCCTTTTAATTTTTTTGTATGTATGGTTTACCTGCATATATTTTTGTATATTTTGTGCATGCCTGGTGCACATAGAGTCTAGAAGAGGGTATCTGATCTCTGAAAATTGTAGTTACAGATGGCTATGAGCCACGATTTGGTTGCTGGAACCAAACCTAGGTACCTTCACAAGTAATAAATATTCTTAACTGCTGAGCAATCGTGTATATTTTTAGGCTTGTGGTAATATTTTTAGTTTTGGGTGTTTGTGTGGACTCAGTAATTATTATTTGTGCTTCGGATTACAAAATTCATTTTTAGCAGTACAAGAAGCAGGCCAGAGAGATGGGTCACTGGGTAAGGGTTCCTGTCCCGAAGCCTGACCACGAAAATTCAATTCATATGGTAGAAAGGGAGAACTAAGTCCTGCAAGCTGTCCTTTAACTTCCACATGTACAGTATGGTGCAGTGTACATGTTCACACTATAAATGATGTAAAAAAGAAAAAAAAATTAAGAAACAAGTTCTAAGGTTCATCCACAATCTTGCTCATCCTAGTTTGATTTCTTTGACTTCCTTATTCTTTGTATCACACTTTGCTTTAGAATTCTGTAGTTTTGTCACTACCAGCTATGCATTGTTATAGAGAAATAAATCTGAGACCAACTTGATTCTTCTGCCCACATTTTTTTTTTACTTGATTTCCTTCTCCTAGATGCCCATGTTATTGCTTTAAGTTTAGTACTTCTTGCTCAAATATGTTCTATTTATTCTATATTTTTATTTTCTTGTGAATTAGTTTAGGCTGTATTTATTACGGAAAGCTTATATATGACTTTTAAACACTGAGACATTTCTCTAGCTTCAACTTTTATAGTTAGTCATTTTTATTTTTTAAACTACATTTTAAAAGTAAACTTATACAGTATCTTATTGTCAGCGTTTTGAGATACAGGTAAAGGAGACAGTTTCACACTGTCTACCTCAGCAGCCTAACATATTCCCAAAGAGTTTTAGGAAAATTGACTCAAGCCAAACCAGCATTTGTGAATTTGACTTGAAAAGAAGTCAGGACTAGACAGCATATTATGAAGCAGACAGAGTTTAGTAAACATTTTAATACAGGTTTAAGCATGTATTAATAGGTGTCTTGTAGGTTTACAAATGGTGAGGAAAAAAGTCTTCCCTCAGGAATATTGGAAGTTAGAATATTTTTACTGTAAGCAGGGAGTCAGGGGAGGAGGGCTCACAGCAACTCTCATTAGAAACATAGTTTGGATGATGTTTGGAGCTGGCTAGTATTTTTCTTAAAAGGTGGTAGCGAAGGTATAGGCTTGTTCTTGAGATTCTTTTGTTTTGTTTTGTTTTTTGTTTTTTGTTTTTTTTTTTTTAATTTGGTTTTTTCGAGACAGGGTTTCCCTGTATAGCCCTGACTGTCCTGGAGCTCACTCTGTAGACCAGGCTGGCCTCGAACTCAGAAATCCGCCTGCCTCTGCCTCCCAGAGTGCTGGGATTACAGGCGTGTGCCACCACTGCCCTGCTCTCCATGCTGTCTTAACTACCCGTCAACTCAAAGACCCTCCTTCTACTTCCTGAGACTGTTCTTGAGATTCTAAAGAACATTGTATTTGTTAGACTATGGGAAGACAATGGATAATTAACATTTTCTACATGTATCCTAAGATAGGACAATATTTTGTGTCTTCTTTTGGTGATGAGGAAACAGCTCAGTCAGTAAATTGCCTGTTCCAAAGCTTGAGAGGATCCCAGTTTAGATTCCCTGCAGGGACTTAATGCTAGAAGGGCCAGGGGCAGCCCTGGAGCTCATTGGTTAGCCAATTTACTCAAATCAGTGAGCTCAAAGTTCAGCGAGAGACCCTGTCTCAAATCTGAAACCACCAGCTGTTGGTCCTTGCCTTCCAGACTCAAGCACTTATATGCACACATCTTATTTTTCTGTTTTATAATACCACTATAGGTTTTATCCTACTTTATGGATAAGAAAATGAAGCTTGGGAAAAAAAATGAGATGACTAAATTTGGCAAGACTAAGAAGAATTGAAATGCAGACTTAGTCCTGACATATAATACCATATAATGTATATGATCTTCTGTTCTCAGGAATTCCTGCTGCATCAGATTTCAGCAGAGAAGTATGCTGATGATGTTGTATTTAAGCACGAGCTACAACATACAAAGGGCATCAGGATATGTCTAGATAAACTCATCAGGATATGTTTAGAATATAAGAGTCATTTAAGTTTGTAGGGAGAGAGAAAGAATGAGAATTTAGATGACTTTGACAACAGAACAGCTTTATTTAACCTGAGAATGACACACCATGGTCAGATGTAGGTGGTAGAATGTACCTGTTAATTCTAAGGAAGAAAATCCTTTTGGCAGAATATTAGAAAGTCTTTATAAATATGGAATGACTGTTTTTTGCCTGTCTGCTCCATGGTCCCCCCCCCCTTTTTTTTAACCAGTTAGGAAGTCAGCTCACTGTAGCCTATGACTCAAATGTAAAGAAAAATATTCTAATTGTAAGCAGTTTTAATGTTGATTAGAAATCTATAAAGATTATTAGATTGGATCTTTAAAAAAAACTATAGTAGAAATGTAATAAATTTTTTGCAGTTGTTTGTTGATATATCACTTTATTAGTTACTTTTCTATTACTGTGAAAAAACACCATGACCAAGGCAATTTATAAAAGAAAGTGTTTAATTGGGCTTACAGTTCCAGAGGATTAGACTTTATGATGGTTGAATAAAGGCATGGTGGCAGGAACACCTGAGAATTTGACTCTTAAACAGCAAGCAAGAGACACAGTGCTAATCTCAATGCTCACTGCTGCTGACACATCTCCTCCATTAAGGCCATACCTCCTAATCCTTCCCAAACAGTTCTACAAACTGGGAACCAGGTATATGAACATGAGCCTATGAGGGCTGTTCTCATTCAAACCACCACTGGTATTTTTCCAATATTGATTTATTAATGAAGGTTGAGGAAATGATTGTTTGTGTAGTTACAGTAATTACAAAACACACCTCTTTTCTGTTTCTCAACACTATTACAGTAGATGTGTAGCAATTCCTGTGATAGAGTGGTAACATTATTTTGGTAAATCATAATTTACTTAAGAGAATCTACAGAATATTTAGATAAAAGGTTTTATATGTTACCTTAATGGTTTAAAGAATTGGGCATGATGGTGCACTTCTGTAATTTCAATTCTAAGTTGAGGCAGGATTATAAATTCAACGCTAGCCTGGACTACATAGTGAGACTTTACCTCAGAAAGCCAGAAACTTGCAAAGATGGAAAGTTAAAAAAAAAAAGATTCAAAGAGGATCTGCTGTAAAGATGGGACTCTAAGTTTGGGGTCATGGTTTTTGCCTTTAACCCTAGTGCTGGGGCACTAGGGAGGCAGAGCAGGCTATCTAGGGACAGACAGTGAGACCTTGTCTAAAAAACCAAAATGTTTATTTTTATTATTACTATCATCATTGTTATTTGTTTGTTTGTTTATTATTGAGACAGGGTTTTTCTGCATAGCCCTGGCTATCCTAGAACTTGTTATATAGACTAAGCTGGCCTGGATCTCAGAAATTCGCTCACTTACCTCTGCCTCCCAAGTGCTGAGATTAAAGGCATGTGCCACCACTGCCTGGCAGATATTTCTTAATATCTGTTATCTAGTCAGATTTCATATATTCAGTTAACTCATAAACATCTCTTACCTCTTTAATGTTTAGATTCTATAGAAAATTGCTTGCAATCCCAGGTCTTGTCCTTATAATTTCTCACATGTAGCTTCTATTAGTTATATTCATAACAGGGATTCTCTTAACGTGTTTCTCTGTGTGTTTTATATTTGACTCTTTTTTGTTGTTGTTGTTGTTGTTTGTTTTTTTTGTTTTTTTTGTTTTTTTGTTTTTTTTTTTGTTTTTTTTTGAGACAGGTTTCTTCCTGGTTGTCCTGGAACTCACTCTACTGTAGACCAGGCTGGCCTTGAACTCAGAAATCCGCCTGCCTCTGCCTCCCAAGTGCTAGGATTACAGGTGTGCACCACCACGCCCCGTTTTATATTTGACTCTTACTATGAGCTTTGAACAGGTTCAGTTTTGCTACATGAGATTACCTCAAAAATAATGACTTTTATCTTTTAAAGATTTATTTGGCTTATTCATTTTACATAGAAATTTTAAAAAATGTAGAAAAAGTAATAAAGTGACATTTCTGAAACTTTTCAGCTTAATGTATTTTTATTTTTTAAGCCAGAGGACAATCTTGCTTTAAAAGAAAAAAAGCAAAACAAGTCCCAAAAACCCAGAGAAGGCAAACTTTAAATTTCTGCAGTTTCTTAAAGTAGGAAGATAAAAAGGAGGAAGAAGAAGCTATGTCTTTTGAATCAGGAAAAGTTAAATTTGTTTGAGTAATTCAGAAAATTGTGCATGTTCAACTTAGCCATACCCAGGGGCTCCATAAACAATCGCATAACTGGAGTTTTTTAGAGAGAAATGTTATTTGATAACATAATTATTATTTCAGTATTTGATAATAGAGTGCAAGGTTCTTCTACTTTCTTTGGTTTTCAAAATAATGTATTGCTTGCACAGAGTAGGCCAAGAATTGGATGATGAGATGGCTCTGTGGAAAAGATGTTGTTACCAAGCCTGCTGACCTGAGATTGATTCTTTACATGGTTGAAGAAGTATATCCCTCCCTCCCATCCTTTTTTCTCTGTAGCTTTGGCTGTCCTGGAACACATTCTATACACCAGGCTAGCCTTGATCTCACAGATATCTGTTTGCCTCTGCCTCCTGAGTGCTGGCATTAAGCCAGCTGTGGGATAAGACCCAAATCAAAATGACAAAATGGTTTACTAGCACCTAATTATAACAGCCATGGCTGGTTGGTTTTGTGTGTGTATGTTAGTTACTCATGTATTGAACTACATTTGTCTATCCTTCACGGTTATTATTCATACTAATACTCAACTCATAACATTTTTAGCCAGTGGGGCTTCTAACTGATAGCTTTCGTTTTATTTAGTATTGAGAAGAGCCTAACACATTTTATTGAGTATTGAGAAGAGCCTAACATATTTTTTCCTTATGCCTCAGACTTAGAATCTGTCATTTCTTCACAAAACCCTGCTTCACTGTTAGCTGTAAATTTGTATTAGAAGACCATATTGTGGATACTAGGAATGTTCATCATACTGAGATGACTGTTTCCCTGAACCTTTTCTGGTGTATAAGCCTAGTTTTTAAAAAAACACTTTATGAATTTGTATTGATCCTAATAATTCATGTTTGTTCACTTTTCATATGCTCTCATCTTTTTAGAGACATGTCTGACAGGATCTTCTTTTCCCACCCTCCAAAAGCTGAAATCAGAGAGTATACACTATTATGCTTACTCTTAGTTTTTGTGGATTCATGCCTCTCCCCCTGCCCCAAATTAGTTGATTATTTCTCAGAGCGAGGTCTGATTCTATAGCCTGGGCTGCAAGGGAAGATCCTATTTAAAACAACAGCAGCAATAACCACAACCATTATAGTGTCATATGTCTGTAGTCTTAGCAAAGAGGCTAAAGGGTAAGGCCAGCCAGTCTACATACAAATTTCAGGCCCACTAAGACAAAATCGTGCCTTAAAAAAAACAAAACAAAACCAAAAAAACCTGAAAAATCAACCAAATAAAACTACTTGATTGCATGAATTTCATTTGCTCGTGGCTATGGCTACTGTAATTTTTCTATCTATCGAAACCTTAGAGAAACAATTTCCACTTGCACTTTTCCACCTTAACCTTGTTAGTGTTGTTCTAGTTATCTTTACTGCTTATGCTGAAGACGGTTTTGGCTCTCTTTTTTGAACCCAATGGCCTTAATTGAGATAGTGTTTCCATGCTGTAGAAGAGTGAACTTATCATTGTTGGCTATTTACTCTGTTAAACATATTAGCTTCTTTGTTTTCCTGCTTTCCTCTCTGGCAAAAACCCTGATATATTCTGAGGATGTCTCTCAGTGGTAGAAGACTTGCCTAGTGTATGCAAGGTCCAAAGTACAGTCTATAACTCTGCAAAGACAGCCCCTCTCCCAACATATACAACATATATGTGCTGTAGAAATTTAACATTAAGTAAGTTTCCCCCTTTCAAACAAGTATCTCATCTTGTGTTTCCTATTTTAATACATTTGTGTCATTTTAAGAATTAAGATGAGATATACTATGTTCAAATGTAATAAACAACATATATACAAATAATAGTAGATAAACATATCTATGTTCACAGTATTATACAACCATTAACCTTTTCTAGTTTCAAAACCATTTCACCACTTCATCAAGTATCTTCAGTGTTTGTGTTATTTATAAGTATGTACCAACATGCCTAGCATGGTTTTTAAAGAATGACTGCTATCTTTTTAACTATGTATACATTTGTGTCTGTATATGGGTTTGTGCATTTGAGGCCAGAAGATGGCATCGTCTCCCCTAGAGTTGGAGTTACACCTAGTATGGGTATTGGGAATCAAACTCAAGTTCTCTGCAACTGCTATATCATCTTTTTCTTTTTTTCTTTTCCTCTCTTTTCCTTTCTTTCTTTCTTTTCCTTTTTTTAGATTTATTTATTTATTTTATGTATATGAGTACAATGTAATTGTCTTCAGATACCAGAAGAGGGCATCGGATCCTATAATAGGTGGTTGTGAGCCACCATATGGTTGCTGGGAATTGAACTCAGGACATCTGGAAGAGCAGTTAGTGCTCTTAAATAACGAACCATCTCTCAAGCTCCCTGGTATATCATCTTTTAAGCTCTGAGCCATCTATCCAACTTTTTTTTTTTTTTTTTTTTTTTTGGTTTTTTGAGACAGGGTTTCTCTGTGTAGTCCTGGCTGTCCTGTAACTCACTCTGTAGACCAGGCTGGCCTCGAACTCAGAAACCCACTTGCCTCTGCCTCCCAAGTGCTGGGATTACAGGCGTGCGCCACCACGCCTGGCTATCTATCCAACTTCTAAAACTGGTTTTTGAACATTTAAACCTCCCAAGCTCGCCCTACTTTTTGAAAATGTATTAAGAACAAATACATTCCAATTCTTCCAAGGGTTATCATTGCTCCATGTATGAAGTTGAAACTTAATATGGCTAACAAACGCCTTTACTTTCCAGTTTTTGCCATTTTGTCTTGTTTCATTTATGCCTCCTTGTTCAGTATAGGCCAAGTTCTTCATTGTAGATATTCTATAAGTCTTTCTCTTTCCCTTTCTCCCTCCAAGGCAGGGTCTCATTATTAGTCACAGTCATTTTGCAACTTAACCCACCTCTACTTCCCATGTTCTGGAATAAAATGTGTGTGTCCCTCTGTGCTGCACCCCCTTCCCCCTTTTTAAACTTTTGAGACTAGACATCACAATATAGACTTGGCTGGCCTCAGAGTTGTGGTGCTCTTCCTGCCTTTTTTTTTTTTTTTAAGCTATTAAAGATTGTTATATGCCCTTCTTTTGTACTTCTTTAACCCCTATTCCTTGTACTACTTTTAGGTTACCTATTTTACATTGTCCTTACTTATATATTTTTCTGGAACAATGAACCCATGATAGTCAAATGCTAGGTAATACAATACAGGCTGCAACTATAATGAATAGGATTTTTAACAGAAGTCAAGATTATTTAATAAATTATTTTTAAAAAGGTTTCAAAGATAGGAGGGCAGTTCTTGAGCTAGACCTCAAAGGAACCATTCCCATCAACACTAAAGTGTGTATGTGTATTCTTTTTTAGTAGCTAGCAACATAGTTGGGATTCAGTGAAAGGTATATGATTATAAACATAATAAGTTTAAAATGCAAATCATATCTTAATGGTATTTTAAAATACAGATTTTATCTGTTTGCTTTGCTTATTAGATTTATAAAATCTGTGTTCAAAATCCAAGAAAAGAAGTTCTTTGTGTTAAAATACAATTTAATTCTTTATTTTTATCATTTTGTTGTTGTTGTCTGCATGTTGTGATGTACATTAATTACTTTATTGTTAGTTGGACAAAATAATTGATCAAAACAGCTTTAGGAAGAATTGTTTATGGTTCATCAATTATTTAGTTCGTCATGCTTGGTAAGGTATTATAGCTGCAATGTGACAGCAGTAAAATGATGGGAGTGGGTATGAGTCTTGTATTCTGTTTCACAATCCTTTTAGAATAGTTCCAACCACATTCCAAATTAAACTGTTTTAGAAGCACCCTCAGACATGCACAAGAGGTGTGTCTCCCAAGTAATTTCAAATTCCAGTAGATTGACAAATGAAGATGGACCTAATAGCCCTATATGAAGTTGTAATTGTTGAACTAAAACCACCTTTGATTGCTCAAAGTTATGGAGTTAGTGCTTCCATAGTTACCAGCACACTGTTTGGCATTTTATAATACTCTGTGTTGTATTATATTTGCTTTCATGATTAGATGGCTTATCTTGATGATGGGCAAGTACTGTATGAGAATCATGTACTCATTTAGATTTCTGGCAAGTCCTTTCTAAACTGCTCTTAAACATGTTTTGTCCTTACTCACTGCCCAGTTTGAATCAGTCAGTCCTCAGCTCTCTTGACAAAATAATAACTTTTCTGGTGATTGTTGTGTATACTTACTATCATGATTCTTATCCTGCCTTCAAAGATGATAGTATATTAAAATTATCAAATTATATAGTATACCTATTATATATACCTATAGGTATATATAGTATACCTCTAATGTCAGTTACACTTACTTAAGGCTATTTGAAAAACTCATGCGATCTGCCCATTACAAAGACATCCTTATTTTATTACGTCCATCTCTGTAAACTCTTAAGGTTATACTCTTCCTAACCTGTTGTTTGATGATCCTTTGTTGGCCTTTGTTTTTCTACCTTACTAGTTCCTTGTCTCGATTCTTAATTTTCTGCCCTCATCATCTATTCTTCATGGCAGAACACTGTTTAGAAGAGAAGAATCTTATGATACCATCACTATTTCTGTAGGCACCAGCTATTCTTAGAAAGCTATTCCTGTTGCATAGTTGAATGTACCTCAAGGCATCATGGCAATCAGACAGATGTTAATGTAAGTAAGAGTTGAAAACACTCGGCAATTCTGACGTAAAAGTGCTTTTGGTTGTTTTTTAAGAATTAGTCTTAAAGGCTATAGAAAACTTGCCATTTCTGATTTGATTTGACTTTTGATTTTCTTTCAACTAAAATCTCTTGTGAGAATCAGCCTTATTTGCATTTTGATTGCCTCTCATAAAACCTACCCAGAATGCTAAGAGCTTTGGTTGAATCCCAAGGTAGATGTAGGAAGACAAAACAATTCCATCTGGATAGGTTAATATACCCATGGCTTCCTTGTTGTATGGAAATGTTATAGTTATGAAGTAGCATTTTAATAGTTTTCATAGTTTATAGCTTATTTATGGTCATACTTTACCTGTTGG
This sequence comes from Apodemus sylvaticus, assembly GCF_947179515.1. Lineage (NCBI taxonomy): Eukaryota > Metazoa > Chordata > Mammalia > Rodentia > Muridae > Apodemus > Apodemus sylvaticus. Next base: position 3,145,193 of record NC_067484.1, read on the forward strand.
AGAAAAACTGTTTTAAAGTTTTTATTGAAATTTTCTTTTTCCACAGAACTCAACAAAAATCCAGTGGGAGGCTTTTCAGCAGGTTTAATAGACGACAATGATCTCTATTGTTGGGAAGTCCTTATTATTGGTCCTCCAGATACACTTTAGTAAGTATACTGGAACTGACATCTTCACTCCTTCAACTAAAATTAAAACTTAATTTTGAAAATTGAAAAAAATTCTAAAGTAGCAAGCAAAATGGTTATATCGAGTATCATTTCAATGTGATCATGTGTAGAGCCTTTGTGTTATGCTTGAAGCTCTAATGTCTAAAACATGTTTTTAAAAAGATAGCTTCAGAAATTTAAGCTATGTTGCTGCTGGAATAAATATGTTATGAAAAGCTTTTTCTAGTGAGGTTATATGTAACCCTCCCCCCCCCCCCACCACACACACACACACACAGGGTTTTTCTGTGTAGCCCTGGCTGTCCTGGAACTTTCTCTGTAGACCAGATTGACCTCAGAATCAGAGATCTGCGTGGTTCTGCCCCCTGAATCCTGGGATTTAAGATGTGTGCTATGTGCTACTATTGCCTGACTGTAAATAATTTACACACATACACACACACCCCTTCTATAATTTAGGATATTAATTTTTGTAAGCTTGGAGGAGAAGAGAAAATTTCATCTCTAATTATATCAAATAATTATCTAAGTCTAATTATCTATCTTAGACTTATCTAAGTCTAAGTTACTATGCTAATGTAGCTGACCTGCCTTCTGCTTTCCTCTGAAGCTAGAGAGTCTCAGGCACTTAGCACTTCACCCTAAAACAGCAGGAGATTAAGGACAGAATTAGTTGCTAGAGTCTTTTCCCCATTGTTCAGATGCCTCTTGCTTGTCAGTCTAAGGAGGAAGTTAGAAGCAATAAACTTCTATTGAACCAGGAGAAGAGAATAACACTTGCAGAAAGAAAAACTTTTACATAAGTGAATATGCATAATCTCACAGAAATTTATACACAGCTTCAAACATAACAGAGATTTCATTTCCACATTTTCACACAAATTCATACCTACATGCACATCTGATCCCAGCTTGCATGCATTCTCACAATTTCACACTAACACAAGTTTACAACAGAGAATGTTTACATGCATATCCATTAGAAGTAATTATCTAGCTAGACATCTATCATTTGTCTTCTCTACAGGTTCATAGAAAGTTTAAAACCATAACACACACACACATGCATACATTCTCACAATCACATACTTACACACACATCCATACTTACATATGCATATGGAGCAAAAGACCAGCACTGGTGCAGAAAGAACTCACTCATTCTGGATGAAAAATATTTATTGCATTGAGAAGGAAAAAGTTTCACCCTTTTAATGCTATGAATTAAATCCATGTTTGTAAAAAAAAAAAAAAAAAATAAGTCTAAGCCTGTTTTGTCCTTACCATGGGACCTGTCCTCTCCTATGGCAAGGCGAAGCCTGCCTGCTCCTTCTGTTCTCTGCAACATCTTTTTTTTTTCTTCTTTCCCTCTGCATCCTGCACATTGTTCTCTTAGTTATTTTATGTTACCTATAGTTTCTAAGTTATTCTACCCTCCATTCTCCTATTCTCCTTCTAATCTTGTTCTCTTATGACTAAAAACTTCTCCTCAGTTCAGTTCTTCTCTCAGCTCTGTTCCTCAAACCTAAATTCTTCTTTTCTCTCTTCTCTTTGTCTTCAGCCCTTAAAACATCTTTCAGAATACATAATCACACGTTACAAAGTTCAACATAAGTTCACACAAAATATCAAATCACCGATTGAAATAAGGAGTTTACAAAAGAGAATGTTTACATGCATATCCATTAGAAGTAATCATCTAGCTAGACATCTATCATTTGTCTTCACTACAGGTTAATAGGAAGTTTAAAACCATGACTAAGTTATAAGTGAAATTTCGTATAGATAAACCCAGTCAATATTTTATCTTCTGTCCTAACACCTATAATAAATCCTAGTTCCCTTTTTATGACCTTTGGTTGTATTACAACCTCTTGGCTCTGTGTAGGAGAATGTCTGGCTGCCATCTAAGAGTACTTAATAAAAGGGCTTAAAAGGGGAGAGTATAGGGGGTTAGGTGAGTGTGGGTAGGCGGCGTGGAGGAAGGTGTCCAGGCGGGCCCTTGCCTGGGCACCTCTGCGCCTGAGGGATCCCCCCCCCCACACATACACACAGGCATGGTATAGAATAGAGTTTATTCAGAGTAGGGGATGGAAGTTAGTGGTAGAGAGAGAGGCAGAGAGAGAGAGAGAGAGAGAGAGAGAGAGAGAGAGAGAGAGAGGGAGGGAGAGGGAGAGGGAGAGGGAGAGGGAGAGGGAGAGAGAACAGAGAGAGAGAGAATAGAGAGAGTTTAGTGGAGGCCGGCCATGACCATGTGGAGGGAGGAAGGAAGAGCCCCAGGGGCAGAGAGGTGAGAATGTGGAAGAGCTGAGAGCAAAAAGAGAAAGAGGAGGAGCAAGTAGCCCCTCTTATACTGGGCCAGATCTCTGGGGCAGGGCATACCTGGCTATTTCCAGGTAGGTGTGGGGTGGAGCTTAGACAGAACCCCAACACTTAACTGTGACACTTGGGAGACTGGCAGACTTTTCATTGCAGTTTTGACTATCAGAAAAGGACCTAATAGAAGTTCCACTATTAAAGAACTTAATAATCACAGATAAAATTTTAGGAATTGTTATAGCATCATCAATAAAACTTGTCATCTATTTGTCTGCATAGCAACACTATAAGACAGTACATCTTTGTGGATCTACAGAGATCTGCTCCAAAGGGGTGTGCTGTTTTAGATGGAGTCGGTTTATCAGAAACATTGCTGGAGCCACTCTTGGTGTATGCTTTTAATCCTATCAGGTGAACATCAGTGAATTCCTGGCCAGCGTGGTCTACATAGAGAATTTCAGAAGACCCTGTCTTAAAAAAAATTAGGTGATGTTATATGGTGATGCTTTTTAAGATTTAATGCATAAGTGATTAAAGAACAAATGTTATATAATTAAAATTCCATGAAAAAAATCCATTACATGACCTTAACATCCTTTTGTACTTAGAGAAACAATTCAATTTCTTTTTCTCACAGGAAAAACAGTGGCTCTGTCAGCAACCATGGCACAGGAAGGTCACCTTTTCATCCTGGTGCTAACATCCAGCTGGAGTGGCGGTATTACCAAAATAAAATCCTGAAAGGAGAAGCAGGTACACATGAGTGTTTAAAAGCCATGGTAAGCTCAGGATGTTGCTGGTGGTGTTGGTACCTTAGAAGTACAAGTAGAATTAGAATAATTAACAGTTTGAAGTTGAAGGTTTTAAGGATGCTAGTGACTGTAGAGAGAATGTCTTGTGTATTGTACTAAAAGAAAACTATGGCCTATAGGAAAGTGTAGAATACAAGATGAGACATTCAGAAGGCAGAAAGAATTCTGGGATAGAGCCAGGGATGAGATATTTGCCTGGAAAAATGTGACGAGACTGACACATGGTACCTGAGCCCAGGTAAGTAGTCATATGTCAGAAAGTAGATTTGAGTAAGTGGGTTATAATGTACTGTGGCCTAGTCAGAGAAGACTAGCTATAAGGCCAAGATATTTGTAAGTATACATATTTTGAGTCTGAGTTTTATTTCTGGGAGCATGGGGCTGGGAAGAAGACCTAGGTCCAAACTTCTACAAGTGACAACTTGAATCACAACAAAATCTAAATCTGAGCAGATGACCAGTGCATAGTTATGTTTTCTGGAATTGGATGATGGTGTTTTCCTGAAACCCAATCTACTGTGTATAAATTTAGATTGGGATTGAAAAGCATGGTGTGAATTGTTTTCATATTAACTAGAGAAGTTATTAGCCATTTGGCTTATGTCACAGTGAAGACACTGAAGTTTGTGTTCTTCAGTATTTTTAAGAATTTAAAGGTAGACACGGTGGTACCTAATCCCAGTCTTTGGGAGATAGCACCAGGAGAACAGTATTTTCAAGGGAAGGCTACATAGTAGGGAAACCCTGGTTTAAGAAAGGACACAACCTCTTTTGGAACCAGAATCTAAATGCCTCATTTGAGTGAACTTGTTTTTTAGAAGAAATATTTTCATAGCTGTCTTAGAAAACTAGTCTCTTTACATTCATAAGACCTTTATGTAGTTTTTATTCCTTGCATTACAATTTGAAAGAAATTGGAAATTCTTTTTCATTGGTTTCCTTGTGGAATAAATTGTTAAAACCACAAATCTTTAAAAAAAAAATCATTCTTTTAGAGAAGCATTTACCAGAAGACCGATATATAGCACAGTAGAAAGAATCTAGAGTTTGGTTTTATCCAAGTTACTTTGGTTTCCTGTTTTGTCAGATATAAAACACTGGGATTATTTTATAAAAGACCCAGATGAGGCAAAACAGAGTCTGGGCATCTGGATTTCTTTTCTGGAATTAGTCTTTCTTGATTGTAATCATCTGCTTACACATTGTATTGGGAAACATAATTGTAGGCACACATTTATACTTTATCTATCTATCTATCTATCTATCTATCTATCTATCTATCTATCTATCAGTTTTTCAAGTTTTCTAAGGCTTTTATTAGCTGTTATCTGTTTTCAGAAAATTTTGAGAGTTAGTGATTTTTGTCAGTATATCATGGGGTAACTTCCTGAACTTGTTTAGGCCTTGCTTCATTGTTTGTAGTTAGTTTCTTAAGCACACCTTTGTCCAACGTTGCTTTATCTTTCTGGATTTTTTATATGGTATTATTTTTTAAAAAAGATTTATTTATTTTATGTATACGAGTACACTGTAGCTGTCTTCAGACACACCAAAAAGGGACATTTGATAACATTGCAGATGGTAGTGAGCCACCGCGTGGTTGCTGGGATTTGAACTCAGGACCTCTGAAAGAGCAGTTGGTGCTCTTAACCACTGAGCCATCTCTCTAGCCCCTCTACATGGTATTATAAAAAGATAAAAACTTGAGTTCTAGAAAGCAAGAAATGTGTAGCTGAAGGAAGTACACAGTACTAGTGGCATGTTGAACACTAAGTAAATACTTCCTGAACATCTGTCAAAATGAGAAAAACCCTCAGATGTATATATTTAATAGTGTCTAAGTTCCTTTGTTGCACAGTCTGGTGGGTGAGTCTAAGTTGGCTGATTGTTTAAAAAGTCTGCATCGAGATTTTGGCCTTGGTAGGCACTTGTTCTTTGAAAGTAGCAAGGAGCCGGCGATCTTCTTTTGTCTTGCTTTCCATCACTGTCTGTTCTTTGCCTCTTTTCAGCCACTGGGTTTTATAATATTTAACAACCTTTTATACTTAAATCTCCTTCATTTCTAAATCTGAGCAGATGATCAGAAGCCAAATATTAGAGGAAATGTTTGACTTCCACTTGCTATTGAAAATTGATGAAAGGAGATTTTCCTCTCCTTAAAAAAAGTGGCTATAATAACTTGATAATATATTCTTGTTTTAACATTATGATGTATGTTTTTGTATCTTAAGCACTTTAACCCCTTTGGCACTTGTGAAAATATTTGCTATTCATAAAACAACTAGATACTCTTTTATTAAGTTTGCAGCCAACCCTGTCTAGAAATTGTCTTCCAATGCCTTTTACTTTTCATGGTACTTCATTCTATGGGTCAATATTAGACATAGCATCAAAATTAAATGTACTAAGAGTCAGTTTAGAAGTTAGGCTCTGGACTGAGCAGACATGTATAGACATGTACGCAGAGACCACCTGAGTATAAGATTGTTTGGGACACAGCCCCCCAGGGCCCCACCTGCACCTAGGAGCTGTGCTGTGCTGCTACAGCCTTCTGTGTACCTAATCAGAATTTATTTAACTTTTAAAGTAGTTTCTCTGTATGTCTAGAATAAAATAAAAATAAATTTCTGAGAATGAGAAAGCCACCAGAGTGGCTTTCCTAGGTTTTGCTTTGATGTTGGAAATAGGATTGTGGTGATGAAATAACTTACTGGCGCTTCTTGTTTCCAGACAGGAAAACTCGAAGATCTCAGGGAAGTCTGTTTTTTGAAGTGTTCAGGAACGAGAGGTGTTTTATTATCTTTAGTGTGATGTTTTCTACCATTTTTGTACGAGGAGTTTTTCCTGTGTTGAATTTTGGTTCTTAAGTTGGAAAGTAAAGCAACCTAGTAATATTCTTCATTCCTACCTTTGCTCTCTTTTTTTAATGTGTTGTTTTCCCTTTATTGTTTATGAAAATGAAACCATATCTTTGTAATAATAAAAACTTTGAGGTGATGCATCAAATTATTCTAATAAACTTATGATTGTGCCTATGTAAATTATATTTCCATAGTACTAGTTATTTTTACTTAGCATTTGTCCTTGGCAAAATGGCTTTTTGTAATTCCTTTTATATCTCGGTCTCAACTTTAAGTCAGGATATTAAGCCTTGTGTCTGACAGTTAAAAATAAACATGAAACACTGCTTGTCTTTTTAACATTTGTCCCAAAATTTAATGATTAATAAATTACTCTGTATGGACTATGTTCCAGGAGTCTTTGCTAAGTGTTTTCCCTTTTGATATTGAGAAGCAGCATATAAATTGGCACACTCAGCAAGAAACAGATTTGTAGAGATAATAATGGTACTTGGTTGGGTTACATGGTAGGAAAGGAACCGGGATTTTCACTTACTTCCTTTTCATTCATAACCCAGGTCCTAACTCTTTTGTGGGCTATATTTTAAAAGAACAGAGTTTTTGCATTTTTGCCATACATTTGTAGGTGTTTTTTCCTCCAAATCACTGGCAGTTTTTTATTATTTCTGCCTAAGACAATATCTGTTTCCTGGAAGCTATACTCATGGGTGTTTAGAGGATGCTGGAATTTGGACTCCAGGCCTCATGATTGCACAATAAGTTCTTTTAACCTGGGGACCATCTGTCTAGTCCCCAGAACAATAGTTTATAAAGAGTTTAATATAGATTTAAATGTGGAGATTAGGGAGGAGAAACACATGTAAGCATGATAGGCATGAGATAAGGAGAGGTAGATGTGGGGAAGCGAGCTATGTAAACCAAAGACAGAAGTGAGTCTGGGCCAACAAGAGATGATGTGAAAAACCTTTAATTAGTTAATTAATTAATAATTACATTAATTTATTCTGTGTTCATATGTGTGTGTTAGTGTGCATTTATAGAGGCCAGAGGATAGTGACTGGGCAGTTTATTGTCCTACCACATGGGTTCTGGTGATCGAACGTGGATCCTCATATTTACTAACAAGTGCTTTAACCCCCTTTAAAATTACATTTATTATTTGTGTATGTGGGGGTGGGCAGGAGTTGTATATGTGGATGGTGTAGAAATTATTTAATCCCAACTCCGGTTTTTACCCTGCCTTTGACCACTTAGTTCTCAGACAAACATTGCACACAACCTTTCTATGTACAATTGGCCTTAATCAGCACAAGAGCTGGGCAGATTGTGCACCTCTTGCTGTTGTCTATTTCCCACTACTAATCCCACGATAGAACGTGCCATGTTTCATTTGGACGGCTCTTATTTACAGGTAGCCAACCCACATGTTCTTTATTTTACGACTCGCCTAACCCATGGTGTCTTCCCCCTTGTGGTTCTTCTCTGATGCTGGAAGTCCTGGAATGCTAAACCCTGCCTGCATGGGTTTCTTCTGCCCAGCTATTGACTGTTGTCATCTCTATTCACCAATCAGAAATAATTTGGAGGCAAGGTCACATAGCCTCACTTGGATCTACCTGTGCACTTTCTTGTGTCTGGGACAATACATACAACAGACCAAACCTCATCAATAGAGGTCCCAGGTATTGGACAGGTTATATCAGACTTGGCTGCAAGAACCTTTACCCATTGAGCTCTCTTACTGCAGTGGATGAAAATCCTTTTACAGGATAGTTTGGTCCTGTGGCCCTGCACATGTAAGCTTGCGTGTGGAGACCAGAGGACAACCTTGGATGTCATTCTTCAGGTGCCATCCACTGTTTTCTGTAAAACAGGATTTTTGATTGGCTTTGAATTGGATAGGTAGGCTCAGATGGCTGGCTAGGGAGGACATGGAGTCTCTGTCTCCCTGGCACAAGTGTGTGCCACCAAACCAGATTTTATTATTGTTGTTATTATTATTATTGTAATTGGCTTCTTATGTTTGGACTGAGTATCTGACTCAAGGCTTTCCATGAGAGCAGGAGGCCCACCATTCACCAAATCATGAGGCACCCCATGATCAGGAAGAGTGTGGTATGTTTACCACTTCCATGCATATTTTCCCAGGTACCCCAAGCCCCAGAACTGTCACGACCATGAGAGTCATCACATACAAGCCTGACAGGAATATGTCCTCCTGCAATCCCCAAGAGCAGCTCTCTGGATCCCTGCAGTCTCCCACGAATGTAACACTCACAGGCTCCTCCTCTGGGGATACCTTTCAGAAAGAGACCCTTATGGAGGAAAATAACCTCACCCAGGAAGTGGCCTTCAATCAGGAAGAAGCTGTCCATTGGAAAGCTGTGGTCATTCAGGAAAAGCCCATTTCTGATGGCCAGCCTCAGGGTGCAAGCTGAGCTTCCCCTCAAACCTGGCAATACCACTGCAAGGGCAGGAGGAAGACAATCATGAACGGCCTCCAAAATCTCTGCTGCTGCTGCCATTCTCCCACAAGAACCCTGCTCCAAGGAAAGAAGCTGGATCCTGGAGTCCTTCCCAGGATCAGGTGGGTGCAAGTCCTCATTCATTTATTCCTTACTCTGTCTTGTCCTTTGTGAGAAATGAAGAGTGCGCCCCCTTGTGGCACATTTAGGAACTTAATATTCTGTCACTTCAGAACAATTCAATAGAAACCCCTGAAAGACCACCTCATGGTTTCTGAGCCTGAAGTGGAGAGCAGAGATGCTGAGAGCAGGGAGAGGGGAGGGTGAGGGCATAGCCAAAGGAAACAGAGAGTCACTGGCAAGCCAGATGGGTGCTGTGGCCAGGCAGCAGCCCAGTATGACCTGTGTGTTTTCAAGTCATTAAGACACTTCCTCCTGTTTCATTCTGCTTTTAAGTCTGGAAGAGGACCAGCCCCAGCTCCATGACTTGTGAGTCATGGGTGGGGGTCAGTCTGGCTGGGAATCAGATAGCGCCTTAGGGAGGCCAGGCCAGATGTCCAGGAGCCAGTGTGGTCACAGGCCCATTCTGCGCAGGAAGACATGTGCACAGCAGCCCAGACCTGTCCAGGTAAAATCCCAGGAAGGCAGGTCTGGCTTATCACAGGGTCATGCTCAGTGGAGTGGGCTGAGGTGCAAAAGTGCCCCAGAGTTGTCTGCAGAACAGTAGCCCTGTGTCCTCTCCTCCAGCCTGAGTAAACATCAGAGTGGATCGATGGGAAGTGTCTGTCCTTTGCTCTGTTTCTCACAGTGAGCATGGTATTCTTTATAATCTTTCCTTAGAGAAGCCTCCCTAGCCAGCCTGTCCAACCTTCCCTAAAATGGGTTCCCAAGTTGAGAATGAGGCCTGCAGTGTCTCTGTGGGTGTCCTCTACAAAACAGCCTACTGCCAACCTTTTACAAACCCCACCCACACTTATTCCCCTGCCAAAGCCATGATAGTTCACATGACTTGAGTCCTCAGACCTAACTCAGAGCAAAGTTTATGAAAACCACAGCTGTGGGGTGACTCCAGGGGCAGCTGTGCCCTCTCTCTCCACCATTTCTACCCTGGAGTTCCTCACCTCCTGCCTTGCTACGCTTCTTCCTTCCAGGCCACCATTCGCCTTATCAACGGGAAGTCAGACACCCCACCAAGTTCCACACTGTGTGAGAATGATGGCTATTGTGACCAGGGTGAATCTAGAGACCCTTCTGATGAGCAGCAAACTGCTGTGCATCTGGAGTCCAGTCTCATCTCAGCTGCAAGTCTCTACCTGGAGCCTGCACTCAGCTGGACACATCTGAAGATTGCTTCCATTCCTTTGAGTGTGTGCACATTTCTTGTTCTTGCCCAGGTAAGCAGGTGTGTTCTGACTAGCAGCTGTGGAGCTAACCTCATGTAACTTCTCTATGCTTCATGATGGACAGAAGAGAAGGCACAAGTGACTACAAGCCTGAGCCCAAACATGCAGCAGAGGGAAGTGGCAAGATGGGGCTTCATTCTGCTGTTTCAACATTTAGTGCCCTCTCTCCTTGGGCAATCTCACCTGAATCACATTTAGTCATTTCTAGGAAGTTTGCGGATTTTAATTAAGACTAGATGTCAGAGCTATGGTGAAGGCATATGCATATCATCTCATGTCTGAAGGCTCAGTAGGCCTGTCTCCTGTGTAAGAGACTAGTCTTATGGTCAAGACCAGCCTGTACATATAGAGAAAAAGAGTCTAGTTTGGGTGGCAGTGTGAATCCTAAAAACAACAAGAACGATGACGACGACAACAGCAACAACAGGATTAGTGATATAGCTTAGTATCAGTAGCATGCAGGAGTCCCTGTGTTCTAGGCCAACATCAAATCAATGTGGTGTCTATGGCAAGAAACCTAGGATTGAAGGGTAGAAGCAAGAGGACCAGACACTCAGCATCATCCTCCCCACAGGGAGTTTGAGGACAGTGTAGAATGACTGACACTCTTTAAAAACATACACCATCCCACCCACCCCCAAATCTTAGTACTCAACTCTGAGAAAAGTGACTTGGCAGCTCATAACAACCACACATTTCCCGTGAATCAGAAGTCCCCTCTGTGATAGAGAAGAAAACTGGGCATCCATATGTGCAGTAATTACTTCCTGTGGCTCATATCTGGAGTCGGCCTGAGGATTGAATTTGTCCCTGGTGCACAGCACTGAGGAGCTGTGAAGTAAGAACTTCCTGCCTGCCCTGTGGGAGGCGCTGAAGAGCTGTGCAGCCAGCACTCCCTGCTGGCCCTTTTGGAGGCACTGTGTAGTTGAGTGGTCCCTGTTCCCTGATAGTCCCTTAGCAGGAAATAAGAAGGAAGTTTTGAGGGCATGGGGGCCCCAAACTTTGCCAATAAGGAAGTCAGGAATTCTGCTGGCCTTGCAGCCAGTTAGAAAGTGATGGTGTACTGTCCCCTTGTGGCTGCTCTGCATTAGCACTTTGTCCATGACCTCAGGAAAGCCTGTATTCAAGTAGGGGAAGAGAATCCTTCCTTAAGTGAGGCTTGTTCCAACTAGCTCATAATTCAGTTATCACATTTATACTAATCTGACACACGGCTAGTTTCCTCTCCTCTATTTTGCAGTAAGACTTCCTGAGTGTCTTAGAAGAAAATCTCCCTATACCAGACTTCCTCCCTCTGTCCAGAAGTCCACCTTACAAATCTGCACTTCGATAGAGGTCATGGGCTTTTTATTTTAACAAATTTATATTAACATTTTCTTAGACAGGCATAGAAGGACAGAGACACATCATCACACATTGTACAAAAACATCCCTAATAGCTATGAAAAGCAAAAAGTGGAAGGATGGAGTTTTCCCTTCTTAGCTGTCACTGTGCCAAGTCAGGTAAAAGACCTGGATCTGTGAGTCAGTTGTAAGAATTTCCCATGACCATAAATGGTGCTGTTTCATTAATTCCATCCCCCAAAGAGGGGAGTTTTATTTGAAGTTAGTTTTATTACACAGGAGTTTAATTTCATAATCTGCATGATTTTTTATGATGAGATATTTCCCGTGATAGAAAAGGAAAAGAAATACCTGATCAAGAGAAGAATATTTCAGAGGCTTTGCAGCTATCAGGGGATTCCATAGTGTCCCAAAATATCACCTTACTGCAGGTTTAAGAGTTCAGGTAACTACCCTAGCAGTATTTTTTGGCTGCCATGTAACTGTTTTACCCCCTTTTGCGGAGAAAAAGTTAGAAGGTTTTTGCCAATGCCCACATGGACTGTTGGGGTTCAGGTAGAGGTTTGGGGAGTAACATGGCCGGATGATTTCATTGTCCTTTCCATGCCTCTGAACCAGACTTGATTGCATAAATCAAAACAAAATAGAAAAATCAGCCTGAGGGACCTCAGATTATGGTGGCTTGGGGTCTTTGGGATGATGTCAAAGGTTGGCATGAACTCATCCAGTCCTGCTTGAACCAGAGATCCTGTTGGATCCTCATAGTGTGCCAGTTTCTGCCCCAAGTCTGCTCTGCCCTTGGGATATAATGGTACCACAGCCCACCTGCTTTACCTGAAGCACCGAAGCTTAGCCTGGTAGATGGTTTAACAGGATCTCAGCCAATGTGACTTCAGGATAAAAAACCTTCTCTGGAGACAATTTATATTGAATTAGCTCTCTTTATTAGGGGTGAAGAATGGCTGTTAAACCCTGGTGTGTGGGGAGTGTTTTGTGTTGAGTGTACATCATTTCCGGAGGCTGAGGTGCTTGAAATTCATCAGTCACATGAAGAAGAACTCGCACTGATAGCTGGGCTTGTCTTAATAAGGAGATAGGAAGTTTAAGGCAAAACCTGGCCACCAGGATCCATGACTATATTGCGTGGCAGACGTGGAAGTTGTATAGGCTACATACAAGGGTCCAACTCTGGAGAGGAGGGAACAGTCCTACTCCTTCCAGTCTCAGGCTTAGGTTCTCATGGGTTGGACACATCTTGACCTCACTCTCTTGCTCCAGACTTCTTACCCCAGTCATATGGCTTTGCAGCCCCACCATGAAGGGTCTTCAACAAGTACCCTTAGGATCCCTAAAGATCAACAGCAAGGGAGAAACGGTGGGCAAGCTTACAGTCAGAACTTCTTTGACATACCTCCCCCATAAATGAGTGTTCACAAAAGAAATGTGAAAGAAAGTACAAATACAGTCTAGAAGATAAAAGGTCACAAATGTGACCACCAGCATGACTGTAGTGTGGGCTGCTCTGGTCACAGCATAGACTCTGAGCTTCTGATTGTGGTTGTGTATATAGTGCATTCTCTGGTGGTGTCTCTTCAGGTGAATCATCATAGAGAAAACTGGTCCAGATCATGATGCTGATAATTAAAATGTCCTGGGCAAACCGCAATAAGCTAATGCCAACACTGACAACAGAGAGGGATCAGATCCACTTACCTTTAGAATCAGTGCCATTGTGTCTTTTCTGTGGACCGCTAGCATTCATTGGAATGTACGCATTATTTAAGACACTGAAAAACCAGCAACTGTAACAAAAATATCTCATGAACTTGGGGGTATTTCTCTGAGCATGACCCTTGTCCAATTACCAGGAACATGAGTGACAAACTGGTAGGTGGTCAGGGCACAGGTAGAACACATGTTTGTGCTTTGAGACACCATGTGAAAGAAGTATGAAAGTTTACCTGTGAGGTCAGTTGGAGGCTTCCTTGGAGCCAAAACTGTAATATGGTTTGGAAATGTCAAGAAGAGGAGATTGAAGGTATTGCCCACAGCTAAGTTTGATAGAATGACTTGAATGGGCCTCAGATGAGTGTCAGTCAAAACTGGAGATAAATTATGAAGAAACACAAGAATGTTGCCCACAGTCCCAACCTCAGCCTGGCAAAACAAAAGTATCTGAAGAGCCACTTCTTCTGTAGTATTCAGGGTTTTATTTTGAGATAACATGGAGATAGCTTCATTGGATCAGGTAGGACACTGTTGTCTTCAAGAGTCTTCCCAATTATTTGAGATTTTCAATTGTTTTTGGAGTCTTTTATCTCAAGAATGTGGCCCTGCTTTGTCACTACAAGAGTTTTCTCTGAAAAAAACCAAGAATATTTAATTTACACTTATTTTGCTTCCTTTCCCTCATGATGGAATTGTGCATGTGATGGAACTCTATCTCTCATGTTCAACACCATAAACACATATTTCTACACATTATGGGTTCTGCATGTGTATACATGTATATCTGTAGACATGAGTGCATTTTTGCTCCATTGGAATTCAACATTATCTTTCAAAACAATGTGCTAAAAATAGTAATTTGTTGTTGAAGAGATGGTCCTAGTCTGCTCATATTTGAGGAACTGTATTTATGCAGTTTTGATTGAACAAGCAGGCAGAACAATCACATTCATAAGATAATTAAATATTCCAAAATATAATTAAGAGATGGGGGCATGGGTCAGTGGTGAAGAGCACTGGCTCCTCTTCTAGAGGACCCACACTCCATTGCCAGCATCTACATGACCCTTGTAACTGTATGTAACTCCAGTTCCAGGGACCTGGCACCTTCACATTCATACATACCATCAAAACACCAGTGCATATAAACTAAAAATATATCAAATAATTTTAACAAATGATAATGAAAAATTAATATTCTTACTTTATATAAGAACTTGAATTAAGATCTTTATATAGAATGTTATAAAGAATGTTCCCTTAAAATAATCTAATCTGTGTTGATATACTTTTATAGTAATCATTGTTTAGAAAGAAAATATTTCTGAAAAAGTCAATAGCTTTCTGTTTATAAAGGACAATATTGATATATACCTGTAATATCTATTGTGAAGAAAACTGAGAGACCCAGGCATATCATTGATTCACAAATGTCCACATTTTAACTGTATTTCTAATGAATCTGATGCTGGAATTATATTGGATAAATGACCAGTTTTCATCAATCACAATCCAAAAACATTACTGTCACCTCTGTTAAAGTCTTTGCATACAGAGATTTTTTTAAAGCTCAGATTTTGAATGCTCCTGTTTAGTCTCCAACTTACATGGTTTATGTTGATTTTTATAAAAACAATAAGCTTTTATCCAACAACTAAAAATCTGTCATATCACATATGAAAGTCACATTAAAAGGCATTTTCAGATGAGTGCTGCACCATGACATAGACATTTCTTTTGCCTAGAGAAATCATTGACAAAATTATGTAAACTGTGGAGACAAAAACAAATTCCTTCTAATGATTAATGTTGATTTCATAATACACTGGACTGTAGGGAGGAGAATAGAACTTTAAACAGAAACATAAAGCTGCAGGAATCTTACCTACCACAAGGATGGGGTTTACTCACAGGGATGAAGGCCCACTCCTAATCAGGTACTGGAGAAAAAGCTCTGATTTCATTTCCTGTTGAAGATCTTTTCAGTGTATCTGTTCCCTAAGACAGATCCAAAGGAATGGTGAAGTCTCATATCTTCCAGGAAGTGTTGTGCAGATGGCTGAATGAGGTGAGATATCAGAGCCCACAAAGGGACAGACGTCGCTTAGAGAGTCCAATACATTGTCATCTGTGTTGTTACTGGGCATGGCTTTATACAGCTTCTAGAATACCTCTAAATGGAAAACACATGTATCCCCAGTTCAAATCAATATGCTTTCCTTCTAGTAATCAATGATGAGGCCCAAGAGTTTTCTAGGTCATAGTGTGTAGAACAGAGGTTAAAACAAGTTTCCTTACTTTCTTTGGGGAAATCTAAGTTCAGAATTGGTGCTGTCATCAGGTGTGGAGAAGTGTACTACCAGGGAGATCAAGAGATTTGTTAGGTGTATTTCCAGGGACTGCATTACACTGTATACATTCACTGTTGCAAACTTGTGCTGACATCAGAAAGCCCATAAGCATGTTATCTGGAGTCTTGCATTTTCCTATTCTTGGACAAGGATATTTTAGTTTGACAAATCAAGCAACAGAAGCCTGTGTTAACTCATATGTCCTTGGGTTATTCCAATGTCCATTTGCTTTGAGGTAGATCATGACTCATTTTCTAATATACCATGAAGGCTTATTAGAAGTATAATAGGTTGTGATATTTTCTATAGAATTCTAAATGTAAATAATCAACTTTGTACATACAGTAAAGGATATGGGCTGAGCAATCATTGACTAATAGAGAGAACCATCCCTGTTCATCCCACTGTATTCACAGTAGCCATGAAATAGAACCAGGTTAATTGTCCATCAGTTAATGAATGGATCGCTATACAATGGGGATTATACATCTCTTAAGCAAAATGTAATTATGAATGTTTTAGGTAATTTGATGATTATGCATATGATACTCCACAAATTAAAAGAAATGTTCTGCATTTTCCCCAATTTTTAGACATTAGTTTTGAATCTTGAGTTATGTGTGTTTCACTTGGAATACTTTATAAAGGTCAGGAGTGAAGTAAAATACTGATGGTTAGGGGACTTTTGTTAGAACACAGTTGTTTAAAGGATGTAAGTAGACAATGGACTGTAGACAATTAATCTATCTTGGAAATATAGCATGTATCAGAGAAAAGGAAAAGTTAATAATAATATTAAGGCTCCATTAAAACCTACTAGTTTACAATTTTAAAACATAGTTGATCTATTTCTATTTGTCATTTATATCGATATCAACTATATATCATTTATATCTATATTTATCTCTCTCTCTCTCTCTCTCTATCTGTGTGTGTGTGTGTGTGTGTGTGTGAGAGAGAGAGAGAGAGAGAGAGAGAGAGAGAGAGAGAGAGAGTTATTACATTTTTTTTTTTGTATATCATAACACATGGGCAATTTCCTGTGAGACATGTAGGGTATCTAGCCAGGCACTTTGATGTTATAGATCTTTTGTTGTAGTGTTCATTCCCATAGCTCTCAAATATATACATTATCTATACAGGTTAGAGGATATTCAACAGCCTTCTCACTACTCCAAAGTGTCTGTGGATTGTGTTAGTGATGCCAAAGGATAGACTCTCTTTGAGACTAGGGATTACCTAGTTACACTTTAGAATCAATGGAATAGCCTATTTTTTAAGTAACTAAAAATGAAAATTATAGTATTATTTAAAAGCTACATACTTGAGTTATTTCTTTCATTTACATGGTATCAGAGGGGAAATTACTTATTCAATTTGTCTCCTTATCTCAACATGGATGCAATGATGTTGAGTGAAATATTTAAAAAGTGTGATTGGCACGTTCCCATGCTTGTGCCTCAAACCCTCTGCCCCAGGGACCATGCAATAGAGATTCATGGAGAGTCACTGTCCAGGAGCTCCTGAAACATCTCCACCTAGCTCGCTAGGTTCCTATTGGTGGGTTGCTACCACTCCAACCCCGTGCTTCAAATCCCTCACGACCTTTGTGGAGCACCTCAGGCAAACACACACTTGGCCACCATACCTTTCTCTCTTGAACCCAGATGAGGTGCAACATGGAGGAAAATGTAGCACAAACTTAGTTGAAAAACAATGATAACTCAGTCTTACAGTGCAGCAAATAAATGCAATCTTGTAAGCTTTAGTAAAATCTGATCCCTCTGGTGGAAGATCCTTGCAAATCCACCATGATACTAAGAAACTCTAACAGCTACATCTGACCTCTCTACTGACCTGGTTCCTAGAGGAAGTAACTCTCTCCTGTTTCCTCTCTTTCTCTGTCCAACCAAGAAGTCCAGCCTACTCGCCCAGTGATGGGCACCTTCATTCATTAGGTGATTGGTTCACAAGAACAGCACCAGGCCCATCCATAACACAATGACACCAGTATCTAATATGCATAAGTAGCTGTTGAGCAGCCACAGAGAACTGGGTCTACCAGGAGGGAGAGCTGGGGATGAAAGAGGGACAGGCAAGAGAAAATAATGAGCCAAGAAAAAATTCATTCTGATCAAGTCTCAAAGTTTAATGTTCAGCTCTCAATATATAAGGGGAAAAACCCAAAGATCTTTCTTTGCTGGATTGAATTGCAAAGCAAGCTCAATGAACAGTTTGTTTTCTTGCAGGAAGCTGAAGTGGGGAGAAGGCCTGAGACTTCCATCTATGTTGGAAGACTCCACCCAGGTCAACAGAAGACCGATTGTGGTAGACAAATAAGGTTTGGTTAGCCCTCTCAAGATCAGGGGAAGGTCACACACATTGCACATACATCTAAACACACAATAAAAAAAATAAATAAATTAGTAAGACTTGAAAATTATGTGATGGAGACAGTCTAAATATCTTCTGTTTAGGTGAAGAGAGTTGTTGAGTTTAATGGTAATAAAATTAAAGGATAAAGTCACCAGAGAATCTAAGATGGTAGATGTCAGTTTGTCTCCTACAATCCCCAGGGTATATACTGAGTATACTTGCCTAAGCACCTCTGAAAATCAACAAGATAGATACACTCTTAGCCAACCTAACCAGAGGCAACTGAGACAGTATCCAAATCAAGAAAATCAGAAATGAAAAGGGAGACAAAACAACAGAAACTGAGGAAATTTAAAACCTCATCCTATCCAACTAAAAAAGCCTATACTCAACAAAACTGGAATATCTGGATGAACTGGACAATTTTCTAGTCAGATACCAAATACCAAAGTTAAATCAGGAGCAGATAAATGGTCTAAACAGTCTCATAACCCCTAAAGAAATAGAAGCAGTTATTAATTGTCTCCCAAACAAAAAAGCACAGGACCAGATGGGTTTAATGCAGAATTGTATCGGACCTTCAAAGAAAAACTCATAACAATTCTTTGTAAATTATTCTACTAATTAGAAATGGAAGGAACACTACCCAATGTATGGGTAGTGGCTATGTAGGCACAATTACTCTGACACCTAAACTGCACAAGACCCCCAAAAAGAAAGAGAACTTCAGACAAACTTTCTTATGATTATAGATGCAAAAATGCTCAATAAATTCCTGCAAAATGAAACCAGGAACTCATCAAAACAATCATCTATCATGATCAAATAGGCTTCATCCCAGGGATTCAGGGATGGTTTAAGATATGGAAATCCATCAACATAATCCACTATATAAACAAACTCAAAAAAAAAAACCAAACAAACATGATCATTTCATTAGATGCTGAGAAAGCATTTGGCAAAATCCAATACCTCTTCATTATAAGTCTTAGAAATATCAGGAATTTAAGGCCCATTCCTAAACATAGGTAGAACAATATACAGCAAATCAGTAGCCAACAGCAAGCTAAATGGAGAGAAACTTGAAGCAATCCCACTAAAATAAGGGACCAGACAAGGCGGCACACTCTTTCCATACCTATGTAATATAGTACTTGATTTCCTAGCCAGAGAAATTAGACAACAAAAGGAGGTCAAAAGGATGCAATTTGAAAAGGAATAAGTCAAAGTATCACTATTTGCAGATGATATGATAGTATACTTAAGCGACCCTAAAAATTCCACCAAAGAACTCCTAAAGTTGATAAACAACATCAGCAAAGTGGCTGGATATAAAATTAAGTCAAACAAATCAGTGGCTTTCTTGCCCTCAAAGGATAAACAGAGAGAGAAAGAAATTAGGGAAAAAACTCCCTTCACAATAGTCACAAATAATTTAAAATACCTTGGTGTGACTCTAACAAAGCAAGTGAAAGATCTGTATTACAAGAATTTCAAGTCTCTAAAGAAAGAAATCAAAGAAGATCTCAGAAGATGGAAAGAACTCCCACGCTCATGGATTGGCAGGATTAATATATCAAACCTGGCCATCTTGCCAAAAGCAATCTATAGATTCAATGCAATCAATCACCATCAAAATTCCAAATCAGTTCTTCATAGATTTAGAGCAATTTGCAAATTCAAGTTCTTAGCTTATTCCCTAATGTAGTTTATGACATCTCTAGTTATATGAAATTGAGATTGTGTGTGGACATTCCTTGTGTGCTCCAGAGCTCTTGCTATGAGGTTGTTGCCTGATGCCCCAGGAGTTCTGACATTATCAGCTGGTGTGGACCATTTTTCAATCAGGAGATGTTGTGAAAACCTGCAATAAGCAAGACTTCTGAGTTTCTCAGTATAGTTCAGACATGCACAGTAGTGCTCTTTTTATTCTATTCTCTATGAGGAGTGACTATGGCCATTGAGGTGTGTCTAGCCTGTGGCCTGAAGACCACTTGCATTTAGGGATAGCTATGAATGTGAACTCAACACACTTCACACACACACACGCACACACATACACTCACTCATGAACACATGCACTGGTGTTTGCACAAGCACACAAAATTAAAATTCTAAAAAATAATGAATGCATAGGAAAATAGAAACATTTAATAAAGCAATACAGTCTGAAAACTTCCTGCTATTATGAAAATTTCATCCAAATGATTATCAAACAAGGAACCCTGGGTAGGAAAAAAAGTAAAATAATACTTTCATATTCGGGCTAATAGAGTCCAAAGGGAAAGTGGAATACTCTAGAATGTTATTTTGTAAACATAATGATTACAGAAGATCAGAGTACTTTTTCTAAAATTTATTCTCTTACATCCCAGTATCAACCACTCCTTCCTCCCAGGGCCCCGCCCTCATACAGCCTCTACCCCCTTTCCCCTCCCCTTCTCATCAGAGAAGTGGGAGCCCCCCTCGAAGCCCAGGTGTCAGAGCTCTTAAAATCAAATGACAGAAGGCAGCTTTGCTAATTCTGGTGGGATTTCTTTCATGAAGTTTCCTCCAAGGCATAAACATTCTAAACTCCACAAGTTCTGGATCTCTGCGGGCTGGGATGTTCTGCAGCCGGTTGCCGCCCAGGCTGAGGGTCTGCAGCTCCAGCAGCTAGGCGGGCACCTCCTGGTAGCAGCCGCCTCTAAGGTTGAGCACTGGAGGCTGCAGCAGACAGAGTGGCGGCCAGGCAGCGAGCCTGGGCAGCCAAGCTGGTTGTGCGCAGGCCGCTCAGCGGTGGCAGCTCGGGTCCCAGCGCCTGAGCTCATTGCCGCCCCCTTCTGTCCAGGAGCTGGAGGTGCAGGAAGCCGCCACCCAGAGCCCGCGGCAGTGACGTCAGGCCATCGTAGGGCAGAGGCAGCCACAGCAGCCTCTTCCGCGGGCCCTGCTGCTCCTCGGTGCACACCTCCAGCTGACTCCTGGGCCTTGGCCAATGCGCTGAGCAGGACCATTTGAGTTCGGCCTCCCCGGGCAAGCAAGGCCTCCTCCATCCTGCTGGATGCCAGGCCACAAGCCTAGGCAGTCCCCCAGAGCTGAAGCAAGTGCCCTGTTGGAAGTGGGGAGGCCTGGCCTGGGCGCTCACCCACACACGCAGCCCTCCCCTAACTTTTTCTAGTTCCTCTTAAAAATGTTTCAGTTTTAAAATTTTATGTGAATGGACTTCTGCCTGCTTATATGTCTATGTACTACATGAATTCAGGGTCTGCAGAGGTCATTAAAGGGTGACTGATACCCTGGGACTAGGGACACATATGGTTGTGAGCTGCCATGTGAGTGCTAGGAACCAAATATTGTTTCTCTGCTAGAACAGGATATGCTCTCTCCTAAACTCTTAATTTTTTCTATTTATTTATTTATTTATTTATTTATTTATTTATTTATTTACTTACTTACTGATTCACTTTACAAACTGTTTGCACCCCTCCACTTCCCCTTTTCCTCCCAGTCTCCCTCACCTCTCCCTCTCACATCAGAGAAAAGGGAAGTCCCTCCTGGGTACCAACCCACCCAGGCACCTCAAGTTACTGTGACACTTGGCACAGCCTCTCCCACTGAGGCCAGACAAAGCAGCCCAGTTAGGGGAACAGGATCCACAGTCAGGCATCTGAGTCAGGGACAGCCCCCAATCCAGTTGTTGGGGGTCCTACATGAAGACAAAGCTGCACATCTGCTACATAAGTGCAGGGGCCTAGGTCCAGCACTCCTATGTTCCTTGGCTGATGCTTTGTCTCTTGGAACTCCCAAGGGTATTGGACAGTTGACTCTGATGGTCTTCTGTGGAGTCCCTATCCCCTAAAGGTTCCCCAATCCTCCCCACAACTCTTCCATGACTTCCTGAGCTTGATCTCACATTTAGCTGTGAGTCTTCTCATCTCTTTCAGTAGCTGCTGGGTGGAGCCTCTCAGAGGACAATTAGTGTGAATCCAGGCTGACAGATACTAACACAGCCTGAGGCTCCAAGGTAGGAAGGCAGGCCTATGATGTACTATTGATCCTTGGAGGACAGATCAGCACATTTATGTCTGTTTTACACAGGGCACCTATTTATCTAGGCCAGCAGTGACAAACTTAGCTGTCAATAGTGTCTTCACATCTTCTATCATTGTGACAAGGCTTTGACCAACAATGAGGTATCAAAGCCTCACAATGTGGCCGTGTGAATCCACTGTCCATGCAGTCACAGTAGTAGTTGTTTCCTCCATCCACACACAGATATCCATGGAGTCATGACTGACTATGTCACATCATCAAAGTTGAGTTCCAAGTGGTCTCCAAGAAGTCTAGGTGCACAGTCACAGAAGTGAGTCCCAAGAGCATCCTGACTCATGGGGCATCATGTAGACACAGCTGGGATCCACACCCATCAACTACCAACTCACAGTTCACTATAGAATACTCTCAAGGACAGACTCATGTGTCTACTCACTGAAGTCTCCCAGAGTTTTAAACATTGTGGGTTTTTTTGTATGTATGTATATATGTATGTATGTATGTATGTATGTATGTGTGTCTACATATGTGTGTCTATGTATGTACGTTTATATGTATGTATGTATGTGTATGTATGTATGTGTGTATGTGTATGTATGTATGTATGTTTATGTATGTAAGCATGCATGTATGTGTGTGTATGTATGTGTGTGTGTGTGTGTGTGTAGGTGTTTGAACATTCTCCTGTGGGTGCCACAGAGGTTAGAAGACAACATTGCAGCCTGTGGAGCTGCTGTTACAGATGTTTGTGAGGAATCTAAGATGGATTTTGGGAGCTGAACCCCAGTCCTCTGCAAGAGCAACAAGTACTCTTGACTTCTGAGCCTTCCTTCCAGCCCTTTAAAGGAAAATTTTAGTTAGTATGCAAATAACAGGATTCACAATTACATTTTATACACACGTTATAACACTTTGTTTTGTCCGTCTTCCTCCCACCACCCTCCTCCCACCACCCTCCTTCCTGCAGCATGCTGCCTTTTTCTATCACTTTCCTTCATCTAAATAATGACTTCTACTTTCTTTCCTTTTCTTTTATTGAAGAGAGAATTTTGTTTTTTCTTCACATAACATTCTGATCACAGTCTTCCTTCCCTCTACTTCTCCCACTCCCTCCCTACCTCTTCTTCCACCTGGATCTACTCTCTTTATACCATTAGGAAAAAAAAAACCAGACTTCTAAGAAGGAATACTTCTAAGAGCTATGAAAACATGAAATGTAATGATTACAATAAAAACCTGTTATACTGGAGTTGTACAAGATAAACAAAGAGAAGGAAAAGTGCCCAAAAGATGGCGTAAGAATCAGTGACACACTCATTCACAGACTCAGGAATCCCATAACAAACCTACATTTGCACTCATAATATATGTGCAGAGGACCTTGTGCAAACCTGTGTGGGTCCTGAGCTTGCTGCTTCAGTCTCTGAGTTCATACGATCTTTGCTCCTGTTGATTGAGAGGGCCTGTTTTCTTGGTGTCCTTCAACCCCTGCTGGCTGTTACACTCTTTATGCCTCCACATCCATGGGGTTTCCTGAGCCCTCAGGGGAGGGATTTAGTAAACATAACCAATGTAGGGCTGAGTTTTTCTAGCTCTCTCAGTCTCCTCATGTCTGGCTGTGGGTCTCTGTATTTGTTTCCATCTCCTGCAGGAGGAATTTTCTTTGGTGATGGCTGAGCAAAGTGCCGATCTGTGAATATGACAAAATGCCATTAGGATTAGTTTGATGGCCACTTTTTTCTTTTGGACGAGTATCATTTGGTTTTGCCCCTTTATTACCCAGTCTCAGGTATCTGGCCACCCAACCAGAGTTGGGTGTGGGTTCCTTCTTGTGGAGTGGGCCTTAGGTCAAACCAGACACTGACTGGTTACTCTTACAAACTTTCTGACTCTATTGCACCAGCATATCTTGCAAGCAGGGCACCATTGTGGATGACTTGGTGTTTATGTTTTGCTTTTTGTAGCATACAGAGTACCTTCCTGTACCAAAGGCAATAGAACATAGGGTTAAAGGCTTTGTGTAGGTATATCAGCTTGGTTTCTCCATGTTAATTGAATTGCTTAGTTCTTTTCAGAAATGGTCTCTGCTGTCAGCAAGCTATAGTCCTGAAAATAACCTGGGCTGCTTGGGTATTCTCACAAGACAGCTCTGAACAAGTCAATTCGATATAACCTAAGCCCAGGACTGGAAACTTCATTTGGTGAGAAGAGATGGCCATTGGGACTCTGTCTCTCCCATTATTTGATGATTTCATTTAGATCACACTTATATATGTATACATTTTAGGAAGATTCTACTGTACAGGTTTCCATACTACCCCTCAAATGGCCCTTATATTAGACATCTCTCCTCTCCAGTTCCCCACTTGATCTTCCCATTCCAGTCCCCCTCAATGGTAACTATCTATTCTACTTCTCTTTCCTAACACAATCTAGCTAGACCCCCACTGTCTCTAAATCTATACCTAATTTCTGTGGTTCTACTGATGGTAACATTGACTCAACAGGTAATATCCACATATACTGGAACATGTAATATTTATTTGGGTGGGTTATTCCATGCAGGAGGTTTTTCTCTATTTTGTTTTCCTTTTAATTCCACTCACTTACCTATGAGCTTCATGATGACACTTTTTTAAACAATTATTTTTCCCATCTGCTGCCGGAAGAAGCCTTTTTGATGATGACTGGACAAGGCACTGATCTGTGACTATGCTAGAATACAATTAGGAATCATTTCATTAATTTTTTTGTGCCTGTTGTGTTTGGGTCTACTGGAGGTTTAAGGGTGTTGTAGCAGGATCTTGAGGGAGACCTAGTCTTATCTTACTAAGGAACTGCCACACTTACATCCATAGTGACTGTACACGTTTGTATTCCTTCCAGCAATGGATGAATGTTTCTCTTTCTCCATATCCTTGTCATGATAACCTGACACTACTTTATTGATCCTAGTCATTCTGACAAGTATAAGATTAAGTCTTAAAGTAGGTTTGATTTGCTTTTCCCTGATGTACAAAGGATGCTGAACATCTCTTTAAGCGTTTTCAAGCCATTTGAGATTCCTTTTTGATGAAACTGTTTAGATCTATACCCTATTTTAAAAAACCTGCATTGTTCTATTGATACTTGAGTTCTTTGTATATTTAGGATAGAAGCCCTATGTTGGATGTGTAGTTCATAACAATCTTTTTCTGTTTGTGGACTGCTGCTTTGTCCCAATGACTGCATTTTTTTTTCTGTTTTCAGTTTCACAAGGTCCCGTTTATCAGCTATATATCTCATTATCTGTACCAACTATCTTTTTTTTTTTTTTTTTAGAAAATCTTTCCCTGTGCAGATACATTCAAGGCTATTTCCTTCTTTCTCTTCTGTTAGGTTCAGATTCAAACTCCTGCATCCATCTGGGGCCACACTTTGTACACAGTGATAAATGGGGTTCTATTGTCATTCTTCTACATATAGCCATCAAGCATGACCAGCACGCATTGTTATAGATGCTTCCCTTTTCCCAGTGTGTATTTCTGGTTTTTTGTTGTTTTTAATAAAAAAAAAAAAAACAGGTGTCCATAGGCGTGTGGATTCATATCTGAGTCTTTAATTTGATTCTATTGATCAATATATCTGTTTCTTTTGCAGTACCATGCTATTTTTATTACTCCAGCTCTGAAGCACAACTTGAAACCAGGGAGAGTGATACTTCCAGTAGTTCTTTATAATCCAGGATTGTTTTAGCTTCCCTGTGATTTTCGTTTTCATGTGATGAAGGGCCCATCTTAACACTACACACTTGATTTTGCTTTCAGATTCTGTTTTATGTTTAACTTGCCATCTGAAATAACTCAGCTACTGGAAAAATACCAACTTGTTTTAAAAGCCATGTCAGCCTGGTAACAATCCCAGTTCTCCTTGGCAAATAGTCACTTCCCTCCTAGCAACAACCTATCAGTTCTTAAGTACCTAATGTCTAAAGTAGGTTGATTTAGCTAGCAAAGTAGATTTAGCTAGCAACCATTGTTCATACCAAGCTGAAATCATCACTAGCTAATAGATGAGAACCAAGCAAATGTCAACTGCCCATGTGACTGCCACGTTGGAAAGTTGTTCACCCTGCTATCATGATAAATAGGCAAGGTTTGTACCAGCACTGGACCTTCCACAGTTTTCAGTGTGCTTAGAGATTTGGGGGTCTGTGCTTGAGCTGGAATAAAGACTCTTTGGCTTTGCATAGATGTTGGACACCTGGTGGTCTCTGATGATCTGTGGGGACAATTCGATCTGGGCATAACACCATATACGATAATAGTAAATATTAAAAGTACAAAAAGAAGGCCAGGAGGCTAAGGTCTGACAGACTCCCTGACAACCTCTTCACACACACACACACACACACACACCATGAGTGAGAACAAGAGGTAATTTCCCAGGGTCACCTTGCTCACAGGGAACTAACCAGACTAGGTGAGATGGATTCTAAATCTGAGCTTCTGCCTGGGAGGGACTGGAGCTGCATCCCAAGGCATGGATTTCTGGAGAGTATCCTGAGATCTCGGGATCTTCCTCTACCTGCTGAGGCCTCTCAACTTCATGGTGTACCTGTGCCCTGCCCCCAAAACCCCTGCCTCCTACACTCCCACACTCCCACACTCACTCACACAAACATCTCTTTGACAGCTTCTACATTTGAAACTGACAGATGTGCAAGGTAGCAGCTTGGTGCCACCTATGCAGATGAGACCCAGCTTTTTGAATGAAAAGGAATTATTTCCAACAAGGCTCAGGGTGTGTGTGTGGGGGGGTGTATGCATGTGTGTAACTGTACTTGTGAAAGTATAAGTGTGAGGCTTCTTCCATCATCAAAATCTATCTTACTGTATCCCAGAATCTTACTGCATTCCCTCTCTAGGTTCCCTGTTTCCCTCTTTTTCCATCATTGTTTTTCTTACCTGTCACAGTCTAGCTTTGTTTCTGTGTCTGAAAGCTCCAGAAATAAAGAGATAATTTTCTGGTTCTAATTTTGTCTCTGGTCCCTTTTGGGTCTCATGAAGGTCTTGGGGACATAGCTCAAACATTAAGACCCGAGTACAGGTTTCTAGGTGTCTTTTAAAAAGCTGGGTGCAATGGTAAACATATATATATATGTGTCGTCTGTGTGTCTGTGTGTGTATCTGTGTGTGTGTGTCTGTGTATGTATCTGTATATATGTACATATGTATACTTCTAAGTATGTATACATGTATATGTGTGTGTATCTGTATATGAATATATACATACATGAATAGGTGTGTGTATTTGTATACATGTACATATTTTTATATGTTTGTCTATATGTATATTTATGGGTGAATGGGTGTATATGTAAATTTATGTATCATAAACCACACACATAATACATGCACTCACAGAACAAACAGCCAATTTTCTTCTAGAACATAGTGCTTCTGTCCTGTTATTTGCATGGGGTCACTCTGGTAGCCATTCACTCACTCATTTTTCAGCAAAACTCAGCAAATGGAATCTAGTTAAAGGTCATGGAATATAGCTTCTTCAGGAAGTGTTCGGTAAATACCAATCCTAAGTGCTGTCCTGCCTGAGCAGGCAGTCCTTAGGGGCTAGAGTGTATACCAAGACTTCTGAAGGTCTTGAGAGCACGCCGCAGGTCTGGGAGGAAGTTGGACCCCATCTTTAAGGGAGACTCTAGGTCATATGTAAGAAGGTCTATCAAGGTCGATACCCCAAAACAAGAGAGGACTTTTTCTTCTCACCACTTCAAAAAAAATTAAAATCCACACACAAAAAAAAATGAATTCCAGTCTTCAAATTCCAGCTAGGGCTATTAGGTTTGGAGGTGCTGTTTCCTAAGGGGCAAAAGAGACAGGGGTGAGAATATCTGGGGAGGAAGGTGACTCAGACCTCCTAGGGTGTGTTCTAAGATGTCTGAGAGTTGCCCAGCACCTGCCCCAGTCTCCAAACTCCAGAAACAGGGTAAGCATGATTCCTCTTCCTTTCTTCACCTTCTTTTAACCCCTCTCTCCACCTGGCCAGAGGAAGGCAAAACCATGGAACTCAAGAACACTTTGCTAACATTTGAATGTCCTCTAGCCTGACTCCTCCCCACTTCTTTCGTTTTCTCTTGTGTTTTAAGACAATCTCTTGTAGCTCATGCTGCCCTCCTTAGATAGCCTCTTGTAGCACACGCTGGCCTCTAACTTGCTGTGTAGCCAAAGCTGACTTTGAACTCTTGTTCCCACCACTCAAGTGCTTACCATGCCAAGTTTTATCTCCTTGAGAACCTCTGGAGAGAGGCCTGCTATCTGTACAAACAGACTTCTCTAATTGGAAACCTGTTAGAACATTCTTCTGCAGACTGAAATGAAAACTAGACTGGCCCATGCTTGTCTTCAGGCTCAGGGGAGCTTCTGGGTTCTTCCTTGTTACCTGGCATCCGCTGGATTGCTAACTGGACCCTTCTGGAACTGGCTCTCCTCCTGGCTGTGGTTTACATGTGATCATTGCGGTCTGAAGGAGCCTAGACTGATCTTGAGAGACCTAATCTTTTAAGTTCAGACTCCATTTTAGAGCACCTGACCTAAGTTTGAACTCAGGTAAACTAACAGGCTGGTACCTAGCATTAGTTTCTAAGTTGCCCCCCAGTTTCTAGGTTTATAATCAAGAAGGCCAGAGTTTCCAGGTTATACCCTCAACAAGACCAGTGTCTTCAGGTTATTCCTCCAACAAACCCGTACCCCTTAGCCACCCCTTGCCTAATGACCACCAATGCAGAGAGGAGCAGAATTTAAGTCTATGATACGACTCCCAGAACCAGCCAATTATGTTAAAGGCCACAGCAGCTTCCTAATTAGATGCTTGCACACATACTCCCTGCTTGCTGCTTACTATAAAGCCTTGCCCCATAGACATTCAGGGCTCCCCAACACCAAAACCATCCTTTGTGATGGTGGTGCATTGGGGGGGGGGGTTGTCCAAGCTATCTCAAATGCAATAAAGACCCTGCTGTGAGTTGCATCATATTGGCTCCTGTGTGTGTTTTAGGGGACCACCAACATTTCCCTGGCACAACAATTTCATAGCAGATGAGCTGAATGGAGGAACAAGAAATATCATGAGTGTGTATATAGAGCATTTTGTAGATAACATGAAGAGACCCAACATAGATTGAGAAGGTAGAAGTAAGCCTAGATCCTGGTCCTGCCTCTCTTGGGCATTATACTATTTTGCCTCTGTGTCTCTAGGATCCTGTCCTAGTCCAAAGAGGTACAGACAACTAGATCTCACCCCTTAGTTGCTCACACAGTCTATCTCATGTTGCTACCTTCTGACCACTGAAATCTGAAGTTTAGAAGAAGGGCAGGGTGTTATTGCATTAGGTTGGTCAGATAAGACAAG